>NC_056732.1:1860053428-1860353428 GCF_019279795.1 Protopterus annectens
AGGTTCAAATGACAAATTTACCACGGTAACAGGAACAACAAGCAAAAACTGTGGGTGATGCTACTCAATGATAGAAGTCTAAATCTCAAAATGCACTCACTCGAGGCACTCCATAAAATGGAGAACATCGATATCTGTGCAGTGACTGAGACCTGGTTCAAGGCTCCAGAGAGCACCCCTGCACTGCCAGGCTATAACTCATACCACACTTTTCAGCCGTGTAACCTGGACTGGAACACCAAAGGCGGAGGTGTGTCCATATTCATTAAGGATATCCACACCTCCAGGCTAGTTGCTCAGCATAATGCAGCCAAGGTTATCCAAGTGCAACTAACTCTGGGCAAAATTGCAATACAAATTGTAGCTTGCTACAGATCACCCACCATGCCCCAGGATTCCCACTCCTCTTTTCTTGATGTACTGGAAAATATTAGAGTTCAACCAAACACCCTAATAATGGGCGATTTCAACTACCCCACCATTAACTTGGAAAACTACTCCTGTACCAACTCCTTCGCTCAACGCTTTCTGGAATTCATAAACTCCAATGCCCTGGATCAGCTTATCCACACCCCCACCAGGGGCAACAATATCCTAGATCTAGTCATTACCAACATGAGTGACTGGTGTTCCACACCTGAAGTCAACGCCTCATTGGTCCGATCCGACCATAAGCTAATTACCCTAGATATCCACATCCTGCCCCCACCCCCCCATTAAGGAAACCATGGTAAAAAATTTCTCAGCCAACTTCATGCTTCTTAAGACAGACATGGTGAAGTTCATGACACCCATGCAGATGGACAATACAGTTACGGCTACTGAATCCTACACAATTGCACTTTATAAACACTTAAATGAGTGCATGGATCGTGCTATCCCAAATAGAACCAAGATGCTATCTTCCAAAAAAATGAAGCCAATCTGGTGGTCCCCTGCCTTAAACAAACTGTACAACAGAAGGAAGAAACTGTTGCAAAAGAGAGTAAAATCCCACGAGTGGAGGAGCTCCTTGGTCAGCCTCAGTAAGAAGCTTCGATCCCTGATAAAATCCTCCAAAGCTAGTTACGAAAACAAAATCACCACTGATTCTAAAGATAACCACAAAGCATTCTATAGCTATGTCAAGAATCTCAATGGCAACACTCAGATCTGCTCTGAGTTACAGCACAATGGCACTAAATATACAGACCCAACTGATATTGCCAACATCCTGGCAGATAGGTTCAGTACTAACTTTATTTCACTCTCGCCCCCTAAAGACCCCATCTCTATACCGGAAGAATGCAAAGTTCCTGTAATCACTACTGCACAGGTAAAAACCACACTCTCCAAAGCCAAGAACACAGCATCCATGGGACCAGACAACATCCCAGGCTGCGTTCTACATGAACTACAGAACGAACTGGCACCCCACCTAAGTACCATGTTCAATCATAGCCTCACCTCAGGCTTTGTGCCTGCTGAATGGCGGACAGCAACGTTATCCCACTCCACAAGGGAGGAGCCACCACGGACCCCTGGAACTACCACCCCATTAGCCTGACGAGCCTGGTCTGCAAGACAATGGAACATATCATCATGGAACTTATAAACAAAGACATTGGTAATCTCCAAACTCTGGCCCCCACCTAGTTCAGGTTTGTAAAAGGCAGATCATGTCTCCTAAACCTGGTAGACTTCTTTGAAGCAGTCACCAAAGCCGTAGACAAGGGTAAGGTGGTTCACACAGCCTATCTAGATCTTGCCAGGGCTTTCGACACCACCCCCCACTCTGGAATTATAGATAAACTCACTAAACTAGGTATAAATCCCATGTCACAAGATGGGTTGCCAACTGGCTCACTGACAGAAACCATACCGTGCAAGTAGCAGACTCCAAATCCGACTTCAGACCAGTGACAAGTGGAGTACCACAGGGTTCAATCCTGGGTCCTCTCCTGTTTGGTATCTACTTCTCTGAAGTACAGGCTAACACAAAAGGTCTTTGCCTAATGAAGTTCACAGATGACTACAAACTAGGAATCATAATCGAAACTCCTAACTATGTGGACATCCTACAAAAGGGCCTCACTGAAACAGATGCCTGGTGTCAAAGCCATGGCCTCAAACTCAATGCCAAAAAGTGCATTGTCATCCCCTTTGGTAAAAACTCTACCCATGAGCTACAACATAGGCGGTAGTATACTTAACACCGAAAGTGTGATAGGAGACCTTGGGACACAGGTGGACAGCAGTCTCTCCTTTGATAATCACATCGCCACAGTATTCAGGAAATCCTTCTACGTGGCACACCTCATCACAAAAGATTTCTCATCCAGAAAAAAAGAGGTCATTGTTCCCCTCTACTCATCACTCATTAGACCCATTATAGAGTACAATGCCCCTTTTGGTATGTACCTCACAAGACATCTACAACAACTGGAAAGGCCACAGAAATACCTCACAGAGGATTACTGGCCTCAAACAGTTGCCCTACGCAGGCCATCTCAAAAAAACTCCAGCTTTACTTCGTTGCATATCGCCTACTCAGAGGTGATTTCTGCCTGACATACAAAGCTGGCATAATGGTTAAGGTGTTTACCTTACAGACCCAAGGTGCAATATTTGATTTTCACATGGGGTAATTGGCTAGGCTTCAAATGGTCCACAAGGGCAGTTAGTCTAGTATTATTCTATGAGCCTAGGGGGTTGGGAGGGTGGCTTAATGAATAAGGTGTTTGCCTTACAAACACAAGGTGCAGTGTTCTCACAAGGGATAATTGTCTAGGCTTAAAATGGCTTGCAAGGGCAGTTAGCTTAGTACTAAACTATGAACCTATGTCAAACCTAGAGCTGTTGGACTTGCTCCACTTAAAGAAATCCCAATCCCTCCGAGCTACACGCTCTAGGGACCGAAACCTTGTCACCACAATAAACACGAACATGCCGGAGGGATAGATTCCTGTCCCAGAGACTTTCCATACTCTGGAATAAACTACCTATCTATATCAAACAAAGCTCCTCATTAGCACTCTTCAAGAAAAATCTTGATGATTGGATGGGAAATAGGAAATTCACCCCGGGGATCACCTCTGTGGTTCTGCTCAACAGTGGCACAGGAAAATAATTTTCTTGGGTCATGAACCTATTGGCTGAAAACTGGCTCACAAACTCCCACCTCATCCTTAACCCAAATAAAACAATGCTCCTCCTTTTCTATCCAAGCAGAACTTCTCCACCCTACCAAATATCCCCTCCCCACCCATTAGGATTTTATTCAGAAACAATACCGTCATTATCAATAGGTTTCTCTTACAGATCCCATCACTGTGCATCCCTTAGACAACTAAACTGGCTGGAACTTCCTCAGTTAATATACTTAATCAACTTACCTTTGCTCACAAAATGCTCCATCACCCAGATAAAACTCCTGCTCTTCACAACCTCCTACAACCATAACTCATTGAGACTTCTCCACTCTTCTAATAAATTCCATCTACAGGTCTCCAAAGCAAGTAACACTGCTGGTGAATCACTATTCTCAAACTATATTTCCCCATTATGGAATAAACTCCCAATCTCTCTGATGCCCAACTGATCCAGCCCTGAATTTAAAAAACTTCTTAAAACACATCTTTCTAATTCCTGGCTCTGTCCCTGTAACCCTACATGAAATCCAGTAGTCCCTTCCTTAGTAGCTAAAATCCACTTTTGTATATCCTACTGACATCTGCCTAAGTCTTAAAATCTGCATTGGCCATTGTATTATATCCAATATCCTCTACTTCTCTGGCACTCTATCCTTTATTATTTTCTTTTCTTAAAAGTCTTGTTATTCTTGCTACTTATGAAATAATATTTAGATATTTACCTCTGCATGCAAAATTGTACAGCATAACCTTCGCACACATTATCTGTACCATCTACCAGTGTTGTATTTCAGACTTACTCCTGGTATCAGTTGTATGTATCATTACTATAGTATCTCTGCCACCTACCAATGTTGTATTTCAGACGTATTCCTGGTATCAGTTGTGTATATTATTACTATTGTATCTCTACCACCTACCAGTGTTGTATTTCAGACTTATTCCTGGTATCAGTTGTGTATATTATTACTATTGTATCTCTTCCACCTACCAATGTTGTATTTCTGACTTATTCCTGGTATCAGTTGTGTATGTTATTACTATTGTATCACTACCAATGTTGTATTTCAGACTTATTCTTGGTATCAGTTGTATATATTACTACTATTGTATCTCTGCCACCTACCAGTGTTGTATTTCAGACTTATTCCTTGTATCAATTGTATATATTACTACTATTGTATCTCTGCCACCTACCAATGTTGTATTTCAGACTTATTCCAGGTATCATTTGTATATATTATTACTATTGTATCTCTACCACCTACCAATGTTGTATTTCAGACTTACTCCTTGTACCAATTGTATATATTACTACTATTGTATCTCTACCACCTACCAATGTTGTATTTCAGACTTACTCCTTGTACCAATTGTATATATTACTACTATTGTATCTCTGCCACCTACCAATGTTGTATTTCAGACTTACTCCTTGTACCAATTGTATATATTACTACTATTGTATCTCTACCACCTACCAGTGTTGTATTTCAGACTTACTCCTTGTACCAATTGTATATATTACTACTATTGTATCTCTACCACCTACCAATGTTGTATTTCAGACTTATTCCTTGTATCAGTTGTGTATATTATTGCTATTGTATCTCTTCCACCTACCAATGTTGTATTTCTGACTTATTCCTGGTATCAGTTGTGTATGTTATTACTATTGTATCACTACCAATGTTGTATTTCAGACTTATTCCTGGTATCAGTTGTATGTATTATTACTATTGTATCTCTTCTACCTACCAATGTTGTATTTCTGACTTATTCCAGGTATCATTTGTGTATATTATTACTATTGTATCTCTACCACCTACCAATGTTGTATTTCAGACTTATTCCTGGTATCAGTTGTGTATATTATTACTATTGTATCTCTTCCACCTACCAATGTTGTATTTCTGACTTATTCCTGGTATCAGTTGTATATATTATTGCTATTGTATCTCTTCCACCTACCAATGTTGTATTTCTGACTTATTCCTGGTATCAGTTGTGTATATTATTACTATTGTATCTTTACCACCTACCAGTGTTGTATTTCAGACTTATTCCTGGTATCAGTTGTGTATATTATTACTATTTTATCTCTGCCACCTACCAATGTTGTATTTCAGACTTATTCCTGGTATCAGTGGTGTATATTATTACTATTGTATCTCTACTACCTACCAATGTTGTATTTCAGACTTATTCTTGGTATCAGTTCTATATATTATTACTGTTAGCATGTACTACTGTAGTTTTTTTCCCTCTTTTTATATAATGTACAGGTCAATGGATTTATGTCTTTATGATGATGTACTGTTCTATGTAAATAAGGATCTTTTCTCCCCGGACCTCCGCTGAAAAAGGACCAGTGTCCAGTCGAACTTATAAACAAATGTAAAATAAATAAATATGTCTACACCAATGCCCGGTGTAACCACTTAAGCAGTTGTATAGAATTCGTAACTAAAATAAAATTGTTTAATATATCCAACTGATGACAACAACGACAATGTTGGCAAACTGGTTAATGTTGGCAAACTGGTTAAGCGCTTTCATCTGATGACAACAGACTTCCTCAGAACCAATTGTTACACATAATAAGTTCTATTTATACCAGAATTTGGCGCCAAAAACCTTATAATTACTAATTAATGAATGTGTATATTTATGGAAACTATATAAATATATATGACTACAAATGTGAATATGATGATAACATAAACATCAGAACATCAAAAATAGAAAATAAAAAACAAAATATGCTAGAACACTATAAAAATTCACACATACCTATTTGTATGTGTGAATGAAGAATCCTAAATACTTACTACATGAAATTAATAGATGTATGCAAAAAATATATATGTAAAATATGTATATATATAATATACCTATAATACATACAAAATATATACATACATGTTATAAAAACCATATATATCTGAACCCATCTTTGAAACGTAGATGTCAAAGACATGATGGGATACCAATGACACATATGTTTATTAATTATACAATATTATACAATATTTATGAATATGAAATCTAAAAATACATTATAAATGCTAGTAACTACAAAATACTACAATTCTAAATACTGGATTATAAAAATCTTAATTTATTATTAAGAATGGTTTTAAACTAATGTATTCATTAATACCTGGATATGTTGTGGCATCAAAGATGATCTGCCACTTACTTTCCAGTAAACTAAGGTATGCTTTCCAGTTACCAATATCCAATGACATCTCAACTTTATCTATAATAGCAAACTTAAACGTGTGCTCTTTCCCCTTATCTATCACATGTTTGCTAAGGGCATTTTTTGTATCTCCCTTCTCAATTTTATATGTATGTTCATAGATACGTGTTTTTAACCTTCTTTCGGTCTTACCTACATAATATACTGAACAACAGGTACATGTAGCAAGATACACCACTCTCTGTGTATTACAATTCCCTACTTGGCATCTGCACTTACTTTTGATACTATTGTGTAAATAAATAATCTTGCTCTCATTTATGTATTTACACTGTCGACACGTACCACATTTGCCAGTACCTTCGTATTTCCCAGTGAATTTTATAAATATATATCTCTTTACTCAAGGTTTTTGGATGATTTATTCATTATATGGAAGGGACCTAGTGACATTATTCCCCAATTCATTATGTACATCAATAGTACAACTGAATTCTTACAATTTACATATCAAATTGGTGATGAAGGTATCCCATATTTAGACACCTATATTAGTAAAGGAGTAGATGGATTTTCTTCTAAACTTTATAGGAAACCCACGTTCTCGAATGATTACATTCAATTTGGTAGTAGCCATCCCCCGCACATATTTAAAAATGTTGTGAAGGGGCAGTGTATTCGAGCAGCCCGGATGTCATCAACAAGGGAAGTAATGGTGAATGAATTAAATCATATATATAAGATGTTTTTAGATCGTGAATATCCAAAAAGGCTGCTAGATGATGTGGTCGAATATGTTAAAAATCAATGGGGTAAAAAATATCCCCCACTTTTAGGGAAAGTAAGATCTAATAATGAAGAAGTAGGAAGATTCGAGAATAGAAGGGTATGTGTAATCATGTTTAATGCGTATACTAACTTGGTTAAAGAGATTTTACGCAAACACTGGGAATTATTCACTAGTACTGAGGTGATTGGTCTGATTGCAGGCAATAATCCGGTGTGTGTATTGAAAACTTCTAAAAATATAAAGAAAATTTTAGAAAGTGGAGTACATAAAAATAACATCAGTAAAAATACAAGGGGTACTGGCAAATGTGGTACGTGTCGACAGTGTAAATACATAAATGAGAGCAAGATTATTTATTTACACAATAGTATCAAAAGTAAGTGCAGATGCCAAGTAGGGAATTGTAATACACAGAGAGTGGTGTATCTTGCTACATGTACCTGTTGTTCAGTATATTATGTAGGTAAGACCGAAAGAAGGTTAAAAACACGTATCTATGAACATACATATAAAATTGAGAAGGGAGATACAAAAAATGCCCTTAGCAAACATGTGATAGATAAGGGGAAAGAGCACACGTTTAAGTTTGCTATTATAGATAAAGTTGAGATGTCATTGGATATTGGTAACTGGAAAGCATACCTTAGTTTACTGGAAAGTAAGTGGCAGATCATCTTTGATGCCACAACATATCCAGGTATTAATGAATACATTAGTTTAAAACCATTCTTAATAATAAATTAAGATTTTTATAATCCAGTATTTAGAGTTGTAGTATTTTGTAGTTACTAGCATTTATAATGTATTTTTAGATTTCATATTCATAAATATTGTATAATATTGTATAATTAATAAACATATGTATCATTGGTATCCCATCATGTCTTTGACATCTACGTTTCAAAGATGGGTTCAGATATATATGGTTTTTATAACATGTATGTATATATTTTGTATGTATTATAGGTATATTATATATATACATATTTTACATATATATTTTTTGCATACATCTATTAATTTCATGTAGTAAGTATTTAGGATTCTTCATTCACACATACAATAGGTATGTGTGAATTTTTATAGTGTTCTAGCATATTTTGTTTTTTATTTTCTATTTTTGATGTTCTGATGTTTATGTTATCATCATATTCACATTTGTAGTCATATATATTTATATAGTTTCCATAAATATACACATTCATTAATTAGTAATTATAAGGTTTTTGGCGCCAAATTCTGGTATAAATAGAACTTATTATGTGTAACAATTGGTTCTGAGGAAGTCTGTTGTCATCAGATGAAAGCGCTTAACCAGTTTGCCAACATTAACCAGTTTGCCAACATTGTCGTTGTTGTCATCAGTTGGATATATTAAACAATTTTATTTTAGTTGCGAGTGTCCGTATATCTGTTCGAGCTACGTGGATTGGTGCCTGCAGCTTGATTCTGTGGTTCACATTTATTTCATCTTCTGAGTTGTATAGAATTGTCTGTACTTGATTTAAACCAAGTCTTGCAAAAAAAAAACAAGCCTCCCTGGTGGACCCCTAGTATAAACAGGCTATACAAGACAAAAAAAACTAATGCCCAAGAACAAGAGGGAACTGGCTCAGCAGAAGAAATCCCTGTCTAGCTTAAACAATTAAAGGAGAAGTCTTGTCAAGTCCTCCAAAGCTAGTTACAATGCAAAAATATCCTCCCTAAGGGTAATCACAAAGCCTTCTTTAACTATGTTTGAAATCTAAAAGGAGGTACCCAGCTGTGCGCTGAACTGGTTGTGGATAGCACCACCCATATTCAGCTGGAGGTAATAACCAACCTGTTAGCTGACAAGAATTGTAGCAAACTTCACCCCCCCTGTCCTGTCCAGTCATCCCGAAAGTATATCTGCCACCATTCCTCAGCCTATTATCTCAAGAGAGCAGGTCAGCTTGGTACTGTCAAAGGCCAAAAACACAGCATCAGTGGGACTAGCCATCATCCCAGGTTGCCTTTTAAACAACTTAAAACATGACCTTGGAGACCCGTATGGATTGTTGTTTAACGACAGCCTGTGAACTGGCTATGTTCTGGTGGAATGTTGTACAGCAACAGTAATCCTCTGCACAAAACCATCAATCGACCCTGGAAATTAGAAGTCCATAAGCTTCACTAACCTCATCTGGAAGAATTATTGTGAACCTTGTTAAGGACATAGGTAATCTCCAAATTCTGGACCCACCCCATTTCGGATTTGTTAAAGATAGGTCATGACTGTTAAATTTGATTGACTTATTCAGGGAAGTCACCAAGGCCACAGACGAGAGAAAGATGGTGCATTTCACCTGTCTTGACCTAGCCAAGGTGTTTAACATAACCCCTCCACTCAGGTATGATAGAGAAACTCTCCTCATTGGGAATTAACCCCTACATTTCCAGAGGGGTAGCCAGCTGGCTCACGGACAGGACACATAAAGTCAAAGTGGGTGACTTCACCTCTAGCAAAAGACCAGTCATCAGTGGGGTGATGTACCACAGGGTCCTGTGCTGGGACCCTTACTGTTCAGAATTTATTTCTCAAAAGTCGTGGCAAACATGGATGTCCTGTGGCTGACCAAGTTTGCTGACAATAGCAAATTGGGAGCAATCCTTAATTCCGCAACAGTGTTAATATACTGTAGACAAGGTTAACACAGAGAAATGATTGGTGCCAAAGCCACGGATTAAAGCTAAATACAAAAAAATGCATTATTATTCCCTTTGGGAAAGGTGACATCCCTGCTAATTGCATTATAGACAGCACCCCCCCCCCACCCCAAAGTGTAGATTCAGTGGTACAAGATCTGGTACTCAGGTTGATAGCAGTTGAACTTTCCTCAGTGGTAAGGAAATCCTTCTGTGTGGCATATCTTATAAGTAAAGGCATCGCACCTAGATCTAAGGATTTTTTAATACCATTGTACATGGCCTTCATTAGACCAGTAATTGAGTACAGTGCTCCCTTTTGCATGTACCTCACCAGAAACCTGCAACAATTGAAGAGACCACAGAGGTTTCTCACCAACAAATTACAAGGTATGCAAAACAAGTCTTGAGGGGAAAGACTGAATTCACTTCTGTCACTGTATTCTGTCTCCTTCAGGTTACTAAGGGGTGACCTGTGCCTGCCTTAAAGGGCAGTATCTGACCTGGCTGATGGAAATGCTACACATCCGTAAATCAAACTGCAGGAGTGCCACTCACTACAGGGATCTTATCCTAGTCTCTGACATGAACATGTCATACTGGAGAGATACATACATCTCCCAGAGATTGCTACTTATCTGAAACAAGCTTCAAATTCACATGAAACACAGCCCCTCCCTGACCCTCTTCAAATGCAGCCTAGATCAATAGATGGGTGACTGCAAATTCACTCCTGGAATGGTGCCCATGTCCCTCCTGAACAGAGGAAGTCTGTATTAACTACCATAGATCCTTACCTCTGTGAACTTCACTCACTTAGCCACGATGTCCGGTGCCAGAATCTGCCACATCACGTATGCACTTAAGTCTCTCTACAACAAGTACAAGTATGACTCTTGTCATTGTCCATGTTGGTGTGAATGACTTGAGATGTACCTCCCTGGATTATATGCACAGAAACACGATTGAGCTCTGAGTGTGTCCCAGGCAGGTATGACCCTAGCCCTAAGCAGCATCCTATCTTCTCCAAGAATAACCACAATACCAACAAAAAATAATTGACTTCAGTAACTGGCTTAGTTTCTGGCATCTTTCCAAGGGGATCCAGTATCTGTCTGCCTGGAATGACATGGTTGACAGGCCTCTATGCTTTGCCAGAGATGGCCTCCACCTGTCACCCCTGGGGCTCAACATCTTGGTCAAGGCTCTTGCATCCCCCATTGTGCCTTTTTTTAGGCTATGTCCCAAAGACAAATCTTCCAACATAAAAGACCGGTCAAAAAGCAAATTAAAGATCATGCTGCTTAACGCTAGGAGCCTTAACCTGGAAATGCACTCTCTGGAGGCTCTCCTCACACTGGAAGATGCTGATGTCTGTGCAGTCATGGAAACTTGGTTCAGGGCTGTGGAGAGCACCCCTGCCTTACTAGGCTGTACCTCATTCCACACTTTCCAACCCCAAAACAAGGTCTGAAAGACTAAGGGTGGTGGACTCTCTATCTTCATTAAGGACAGGCACACCTCCAGACTAATTTGCCACCATAACGCACTGGAATTGCTCCACGTGCAGCTGACAGTTGGCAAGAAAACCATCCATGTTATAGCCAGCTATAGACCCCCCCCCCCATGAGTCAGGATACCCACTCCTCCTACCTGGACCAATTTGACTCCATCAAGGTACCCCCTAACACCCTGATCCTTGGTGACTTCAACTACGCCATCGTAGACTGGGTGAACTATTCCTGCACTAATGCACTCACCCAATGATTCCTTGACTTCATCAGTTGGAACGCAGTAGACCAGCTCGTCTCATCCCCCACAAGGGAAGATAATGTTCTGGACTTGGGTCTTACCAACATGAGCGAATGCTGCACTACTCCCATAGTATGTTCTTCCCTGGTGAGATCAGATCATCAGTCTTCTCATTCAAAGTTTCTCTCCCACCCACTCCCTCCCCAGCTGTAACCAGGCTAAAAAGCTTAGCTAACTACAACGTCATAAGGGAGGGCATCAGTAGCTTCATGCCACTGCCCCCTCAGAGGATGCAGACAACTATGCTGAACAGTACGCCAATGCAGTATACAAGCAACTGTCTGGACGTAGCCATACCCAACAGAAATAGAACCTGCTCCTCAAGGAAACACAAACCTGTCTGGTGGACATCCTCCTCTATCAGCAGGCTTTACAGCAAAAGGAAGAAACTGTTGTCCAGGGGTAAAAAAGAACAAATTCCAAATTGGAAAAACTCACTTCTCAGCCTCAACAAGCAAATTGGATCACTAATGAAAATCTCCAAAGCCAATTATGAGTTGAAACTAGCCTCCAAAACAAAGGGAAAACCACAAGTCCTTCAGTTATGTCAGGATCCTCCATGGTCGTTCCGAATTAGTACTTGCACTGATCCCGTTGACTTGGCCAACCTGCTAGCAGATAGGGGGGGTGAAAGGAGGGTGAAGTTTGAAGTTTGCTCTGAACCTATCACCCCCCCCCCCCAAAGGTCCAGTAAACATCCCTGATACTTGTCCCACACCTTGCATCTCTCTAGACCAAGTGTTAAAGGCCCTATCCAAGGCAATGGACACAGCCTCCATGGGACCTGATAGTATACCAGGCTGTATTCTGCACCATCTCAACAAGAATTAGCTTCGCCATTGAGCACCCTATTCAACCACAGCCTAATTACAGGCTTCATTCCAGCAGAGTGGAAAACTGCCATTGTCATCCCCTTGCACAAAGATGGTGCCACTACTCACCCAGGAAACTATTGCCCTATTAGCTTGACAAGTCTGATCTGTAAAGCCATGGAGCATATTATTATGGATCTCATAAATCTCCAAGCACTTGATCTCACCCATTTCGGATTTGTCAGGGGCAGTTCTTGCCTGTTGAACTTGGTTGACTTTGAGACTTTCACCAAGTCCCTGGATAAGGGAAAGTCAGTTCATACAGCTTACCTTGACTTGGCCAAGGTCTTTGACACAATCCTCAACTCTGACATCATCGAAAAGCTAACACAACTTGGCATCAATTCCTATCCTGTCAAGTGGGTGGCCAGCTGGCACACTGATAGGGCCCACAAGGTCAAAATTGGCACTACCACCTCTGACAGCAGACCTGTCACTAGTGGTATTCCCCAGGAATCTGTCCTGGGACCCCTACTGTTTGCATGGACCTCTGAGAAGTAGATGCCAAAGACAAAGTGCCTGTGGCTGACCAAGTTTGTGGATGACTAAGTTGGATGCTGTCACTGACTCCCCAAATGATGTTAACACACTGCAAGAGGGTATCCTAGCTAGAAGTAACTGGTGCCAAAGTCATGGCCATAAGTTAAATGCAAAAAAATGCATCATCATACCGTTTGACAAAACACGGCCTCTACTGATTACCACATCAACGGCAACCTCCTAAGCACGCAGCCTGTGGTGAGAGACCTGGGTACTCACGTTGACAACGATCTCACACTCGACCATCATGTGGCAGCAGTGGTCAGAAAAGCCTTTTATTTGGTTCATCTCATAAGTAAAGAGATTGCATCCAGAAAAAAAGGAGGTTATTACCGTGTACTTCTCCCTCATTATGCTTATAATTGAGTATAATGCTCCATTTTGTATGTACCTCTCCAAACACCTGCACCAGCTGGAAAGGCCACAAAAATAACTCGCAAAGAGAATCCATGGCCTTCAACACCTGGCCTATGTGGACAGGCTCAAATCACTGTCACTCCACTCGGTACCATACAGATTGCTGAGAGGTGATCTTTGTCTCTCCTACAAGGCAGTATCGGACCCTGCCCAACTAAAGATGCTCCATATCTGTAAGTCTAATTCCTCGTGCATTACTCACTCTATAGGTCTAAATCTAATGTGCGATGTCAACAAAACCTGCTGAAGAGACAGGTTTGTCTCTCAGAGGCTGCCTCCTCTTTGGAATAGACTTCCCATACATGTCAGAGTACCTCGCTAACCATCTTCAAGCACAACCTTGACGAGTGGATGGAAAACCACAAATTTGTCCCAGGGGTTCCACCTTTGTCCCTCACTGATAGTGGTGACCGGTGCTGACTGAGGTTTATTTTTTGGGGATAAACTAAACCTGCTGAAGAGACAGGTTTGTCTCTCAGAGGCTGCCTCCTCTTTGGAATAGACTTCCCATACATGTCAGAGTACCTCGCTAACCATCTTCAAGCACAACCTTGATGAGTGGATGGAAAACCACAGATTTGTCCCAGGGGTTCCACCTTTGTCCCTCACTGAGTGGTGACAGGTGCTGACTGAGGTTTATTTTTTGGTGGTAAACTCTTGGCTAGGCTTGTAAGAGTGCCAGGCCATTAGCCTAGTAAGCTCCCATGATCTTATGATCCTATGATTGCTACTTCTACTATTGAAATAGCATCTTCTTTCCACATTGCTCTTGTTTTTACCTGCAAATCCTAATATTTTGTGACTTTGTCTTTTCTCGTACATGAGACACCATATTTGCTAGATGTAGCAATTCCAATGATCAGTGCTCTTTTGTCTTTTTTTTTTTTCATGGACTAATATATCTAGTTTTAATGCATCTATTTCTTGAACTGTTGGTAATGGGTAATCCTACATGATATTTAATTTAACATTTGCCTACCGGGAAAGTCTGAGTGGGACATAGCCAATTTTTAGTGGAGGCCCAGGAGAATTGTTGTGGACACATGTTTTTTGGAATGTGGAAGGAAACCCGTATGAATGCAGGGAGGACATGCAGACTCCACACAGAAGGCACCCCAGAAGAGAATTGAACCGGAAAACCTCTTGTTGTGAGGCAACAATGCTAACTGCTGCATCACTTAAAATTGTAGATGAGAAACATGGTTGTTTTCTGGGAGCCAAATTGTAACCAAGACCTAATCTGTTAAGTAAACAGCTTAACTGTAAAACACAACAATGGTGGCTTAAGAATCGGCCTGGAATATTTCCCTTGAATTTTTATCTCTGGGATAATAATTTGCCGTTTGCCATGGCTTAATTGCAGAGTGGCTCAGAACTGTTTCATGCTCACTTTTATGTAACTGATTGGTATACGATGCATCCTTTACATCTGTAAGCACTTCTTCTTTATCCATGAATGTGGATTACCTGCATAGATTCATAGGAAATTACTAGGCTAATGGATTAACTGCATTTACAAGCCGAGGCAGTATTACTAGGCTAATGAGCTGATTAGGCTAACTCTACTTTATCATTTTGTTGTTGTACATACACAGAATGCATACTTTTAATGATTTCTACAAGGCATTAATGTTGTTACTCATGTCTCTCTATCTTGCCCTTTTTAATGTTCCTAAAATTGCAATGTAACTTGGTATGGTTATGATATACGAGTATTATTTATTAATGTAACTTGGTATGGTTATGATATACGAGTATTATTTATTAATGTAACTTGGTATGGTTATGATATACGAGTATTACTTAGTAATGTAACTTGGTATGGTTATGATATACGAGTATTATTTATTAATGTAACTTAGTATGGTTATGATATACGAATATTATTTATTAATGTAACTTGGTATGGTTATGATATACGAGTATTATTTGTTAATGTAACTTGGTATGCTTATGATGTAACTTGGTATGCTTATGATATACGAGTATTATTTAATGTAACTTGGTATGCTTATGATATACGTGTATTATTTATTAATGTAACTTGGTATGCTTATGATATACGAGTATTATTTATTAATGTAACTTGGTATGCTTATGATATACGAGTATTATTTATTAATGTAACTTGGTATGCTTATGATATACGAGTATTATTTATTAATGTAACTTGGTATGGTTATGATATACGAGTATTATTTATTAATGTAACTTGGTATGGTTATGATATACCTAGTATTATTTATTAATGTAACTTGGTATGGTTATGATATACGAGTATTATTTATTAATGTAACTTGGTATGGTTATGATATACGAGTATTATTTATTAATGTAACTTGGTATGGTTAAGTATTATTTTTTGGCATCATCTTTTTTACCATGTGTTTGTGGAGCTTTTCTCCTCTGGTCTCTACTGAAAATGGGCCCCCAGCCCAGTGGACTGACCCAGTTAACAAAGGACAAATAAGTAATGGATTAAGAGCCATTACAAGCCTAGCCAATATAACCTGGTTTTCCCCAATGTATGGCCTCTAGGGGCAAAAGGATAGCATGGATTTGTGCCTATGCCTCGAGTATCTTGCAGACTGCTCTTGTCCATAAGGGACATAGACACTTCCTCAGGTGAGAATTTGTGATTCACCATCCATTGATCAAAACTGCTTTCGAAGAGTGCCAGTGAAGGGCTCTGCTTAATGTGAATAGGGAGCCTGTTCCAAAGAAGGGGCAATCTCTGAGACACATGTCGGTTTCTCCAGTATGTTTTATTTGAGTCGCTGACTAAATTTAGATCCATAGATTGGGTGGCCTTCATGCTGTTTGACTTGCAGATGTGTAGCAGCTCCATCACGGCTGCATTTGTGTGTCTTGTAGGTCCACCCTCAATAGTCAGTAGGAGACAGATAGGGCTTTTAGTCCATCCACATAGGACATGTTGTTTACAGTCTGTATTTTCTTTGAGGAAGCTCTGAAGTCACTCCAGCTGCTAGTGACTAGTCAGCTACATGCCAAATGGTGCACTGTACTTTATTTATTGAACTGATTAGGGCTGAGTACAGGGGGGGGGGCTATAATTTCCTTTGATATGGATGCCATACCTTTACTTATAAGTTGTGCCACATACACATGGAGGTCAAAGTTCAGGCTTCTGTATGTATACCTAGATATCTCACCTCTGAGTCTTCTCTTAGGGGTGTGCTATTTACATTGTAATTTGCTGGGTATTTGACTTCGCAAATGGTATGAAATTGCATTTTCTCACCTTTAGTTTTAGGCCATAGTTCTGGCATCAGTCATTTGTCTGATCTAGACCCTCCTGAAGGAGATCTACATCACTGAGGGATTCAGTTACTGCTCCCAGCTTGCACTTGTCTGCAAGCATTGTCATCCAGAGGCCTTCCACACCCTTCCATATCCTTGACATCAGAGAAATATATTCTGACAGGAGTGGTTTCCACACTGAGCCCTGTGGCACACCAGTAGTAACTAGCCTCTTGCTGAATCTGGATTCATACACTTTAATTAACCATGTGTCCTGTCCATGAGCCAATTGGCTCTCCATTTGGTGACATAAGGATTTATAGCCAGTTTTGTGTGTTTATTTATAATACCTGAGTGGAGAACTGTCAAATTCCTTGGCCAGGTCAAGGTAGGCAGTATGTACTGTTTTACCCTCATCCATGACAATTTTCTCAAAGAAATCCAGCAGATTCAGTAGGTTTAAGAGACAACCTGGTATATCGTTGGGCCCCAGTGAAGCTGTGTTTTTTAGATTTAGAGAGTGCATTGGCAACCTTTGGTGATAATAAGTAGTGGAGAGGTGAAGGGTTTTTCATGCGGTAGAACTGGGTGTGATGGGGAGATGAAATCTGAGCTGAATTTGTCAGCCAGCAGATTTGCTATATCTTCTGGTGTGCATAGGTGTTGCCATCTACAACCAGTTCCACACATTGCTGGGTGTTGTCCTTGACATTGTGGACATAACTGAAGAATGCCTTATGGTTATCCTTGGCTTTGGAGGTTATTTGTACTTCCAAATGTGCTTTCAGAGACTTGACTAGTTCCCTAATTTGATTGTTTAGACTAATGAGGATCATTTTGCTCTGTTGTGCTCATTCCCTCTTCTTGACAGGATTTTCTTTCTTTAGTTGTACAACCTATTGATACCAGGAGTCCACCAAAGTGGCTTGTTTGTACAGTTGGACCTGGGTTTATTTTGGTCTGGTACTGCCATTTCTTAAGCAGTTGTTTGTATGGTCCTAGAGGACTTTTGTGTACATCTCTGCATAGGTTTCTGTGTTTTCTGGATGCTTTTTATAATCTGTCCAGGTCATACTTAGATTCTTCCCCCTTTTTTTTTTACAGTTCTGTATCATGGATTTATTTAGCAAAAAATTATCCTTTGTTCCATGTGACTTTCTTTTTTTTTTTTTTTACCCTTTTGTTCTATTGTCATAACTGAGTTATCTTTTAAATGACTATAAATGGCGTCTGCATCAATTTCTCTATGTAGTTTGTATAGTTTACTATCACAATGTAGAATGAAGGGTTGGCGAAGGTGGGAATGCCGAACATTAGTTGGCCGATTTCCATATTTCCAACCTCCAATTCTGCGAGTCTCCTATTCAGCGAATGCCACTGCATTCGCTCATACATGGGCGATGTTTCGTATTAAGATTGTGGGACAGTGTGGATTGGGAGATGTACCCTTTTCCACACTGTAGTGTGATCTCAGAGATGGAATATGTAAGTGGCAGGGGGTGTGGGAGATTCAGGGGGCTCCCCCCCCCCGCAAAAACTTTACTGTCAGCACTGTGCAGTATGGATGTGGTCCATATGTACTGCTGTAGAGGGGACAGTGAACATCAGAAGTCTAATTCGACTTCATCTCAGTTAAGTTATCGATGTTACAACATAATTAATATTCTGCACATCGAACACGTAAACCGCAGTTTTGAACGGTTTACGTTCTGATGTTCGATGTTTTAAGAGTAAACAAGTTTGTATATCATCAGAAGGCACATTGTTGGTCTATAGTTTTTAAGATGACTTCCGGGTTCATTTTTAAGGAGTAGAATCGTTTTTTTCCTGTTGACCAGGTAGGTGTCTCTTTGGGATGCGCATGTAAGTAATTCTTAACGGGATAAATCTTTATGTAAAGATGATAATACTGTTAGTCAAAAGTTAGGTTCTGCATCTGGGCCTGGGGTTTTCCATTTAGGAGCTTTTCTTAATTCTGTTTCAGTTTCTCTGACAGTTATTTCATCTCATTTCATATCCTGCACATTTGAACTTTTAAGCTGTTATCCATTCAGCATTTTTATGTTCCACAGGGTCTTTATAAATATCCGAACTGTGTCTATTTTGCTGTTTCTATTCCTTTTGCTTCATTTCCCATTCTCTATAAAACGTTTTTGGGTCATCAATAAATTGCTAATTTTGTATTTTCCTTTGTTTTCTGCCTCTATTGATATCTTTAGTTTATTATGTGCAATAGTGTATGATAGGTTCTGTTCTGTTCTGATATGGTGCATTGCCTTTACCACATCTATCTTTCTAAGTTATTTTTGTTGATCTGTTCCCTCTTCTATATTCTTCTAACAGTGAGACTTCTTGTCTTAATTGTTTTATCTTCTTCTCTTGGCTGCTCCCATTAGGGGTCGCCACAGCGGATAATCCGTTTCCATTTCTTCCTGTCCTCTGCATCTCATTCTGTCACACCAACCACCTGCATGTCCTCTCTCACCACATAAATAAACCTTATGTTAGGTCTTCCTCTTTTCTGGCAGCTCCATCCTTAGCATCCTTCTCCCAATATACCCAGCATCCCTCCTCTGCACATGTCCAAAGCAATGCATCTCGCCTCTCTGGCTTTGTCTCCAAACCATCCAACATGAGCAGACCCTATAATATATTCATTCCTGTTCCTATCCACCCTCATCACACCCAGTGCAGATCTTAACGTCTTTAACTCTGCCACCTCCAGCTCTGTCTGCTGTCAGTTTTTATCAGTGCCACCGTCTCCAACCCGTATAACATAGCTGGTCTCACTCTACCATCTTGTAGACCTTCCTTTTCACTCTTGCTGGCGCCTGTCTATCAAAAATCACTCCTGACCCTCTTCTCCACCCGGCATCCACTCCCTTCTTAATCTCTCTTCCACGCTCTCATTACTCTGAACTGTTGACCCCAAGTATTTAAACTCATCCACCTTCACCAACTCTACTCCCTGCATCCTCATCATTCTCTGTCCTCCCTCTCATTCACTCACATATATTCTGTCTTAGTCCTGCTGGCTTTCATTCCTGTCCTCTCTAGAGTAGATTTCCACCTTTCCAGGGTCGCGTCAACCTGTTCCCTACTCTCCCTACAGATCACAGTGTCATCTGCAAACATCATAGTCCACAAAGACTCCTGTCTGATCTCATCTGTAAACCTGTCCATCAACATTGCAAATAAGGGCTCACAGCTGGTCTTTGATGTAATCCCACCTCCACCTTGAACACATCCATCACTCTTACCACAGACCTCACTGCTGTCACACAGCCTTGTACACATCCTGTATCCCTCTTACGTACTTCTCTAACTCTCCTGACGTCCTCATACAATACCACAGCTCCTCATTAGGCACCCTGTGTTTTATATTTTTTTTCTGTTCAATGCTTCCATGATTGTCTTATTTGACCTTATTGCTCTGTGTTTTTGTGGTAAGACTTTATCAGTTATTGATATCACTGCCCAGTGATGTACTTTATTTACATCTGATATATTACATGAATTTCTGTTAATAGTCTTAATTAGTGTGTTCATCTGTTTTATCAGATGTTTAACATTTTGAGTGTGATTTACTTTCTGTAATCTGTTTCTTTCATCAGTCTTAATTTGTCTGTCCACCTCAATTAAATCAAGCAACTCTTTCCTTAGATCATTTTCTACTAAACTTAGAGCATATTCTTTATACTCCGTTTCCTGTGAGTATTCTGTCAAAAGTTTCAGAACATCTTCCCATGACAAATTCTCTTCAGCTGCATCCTGTGTCATCCATTGCTCTTTCATATGGGAACTGGTTGCCCTATCACTACACAACATTGTCTGTGTCAGAGTTGTCACTGTTTCCTGCTCCTTCCCTTGCTGTGCAACTCTAACTGAACCTTTATATACTTGTTTCCTTCTGAAGGCTCTACAGCATCATCATGTGGTGAGTTATCAGATGCTTCCCATTTCACTGGTTTCTCCTTGTTTCGGTGATGCATTGTTCGGTGATGCATTGTCCGATGATGCTGTGACATTACCTGTGATGAATTTTATACAGCACATCCTTCACTTCACAGATAATCTGTAACTTCAGCTTCTATTTCTTTAACTTCTCCATTCCTAATCCTCTTCTCTTTCTCCCTTCATTTTTCTTATTTTTGTGTTTTAAATTTTCTATATCCAGGTGTGTTTGCCTGCATTTATCTTCAAACTCTTTGGTGCTGCTTGTTTGTATTGACTAGTTTTGATTTCTCCTTTGCATAAACATTATACCATATCAAATCTATTTTCTTTCCCATGTCCATATTTTTCTTCAGATGTGTCCCACTCCATCTGTTTCTCCTTAATTTGGGGATGCATTGTTTCATCATGTTGTGATCTTAATTATTGGTTCAAGTGTGCTCTTTCTCTAAACTCAAATGTCCAACTGATCCAATACCTTTTGGGGCGAAACAATCAAGAAGTGTTCTCTGTCTCTAAACTCTAACAAAATGAAAATTGTACTGTGCAGTAGCTACTTTCACCTTTTCTCTATGAACCTAGCCATTAACCAAAATCTCAGGAGTGACAGATAATGGGTAACAGACTCAGCACAGCTCCTCGTGGTGTCCTGCAGAGTTCTACAAGCAGCAGTGAGCGAAAGAGGGACTTTAGCAGATTATAAGTATTTTTTTTCTGCTTTCCTACCAGTGACTGTTTAGTCTCGCCGAAAAGCGAGGTTTCTAACTATCTGAGTTCTGCAAAGTTTGTTTTTCTGCATTTGTCTGCATTGTTTGTGTTTTGCACTTTAAAAGTTGTTTTTGACTTGTTTAATTGTTGTAGGCTACACACTCAAGTGCGCTAGCTGATCTAAAGCAATTACTGTACTCCTGTGCCTAGTTTCTGTTGCTTAAATGGAAAAAAGAAAAAAAAAAAAAAAAATCTTTGTTTCCCGCCTTTTCTGAACGAGGATAGTGCAGTTTTCAGGTTGTGTCATAGTTCCTGTGTTGCCCATATCCTTACTTGGATAGGAGGAAGCTTCTTTGTTCACCAGTGAGAGTGGGGAGCTCTGAGCAGCCTATCTGTCCCTGGAGGAGTGGTCTCAGCCCAGTAACTAGTAGCTTATTGGCCGTTTTGGGCCATTTCCGATTTCTTTCAAACTCCCTGCATTAAAACCTGCTTTAGCGCGGCTTTGCGCAACGTCACGCAGCACCGTTTAGGCAGTTTCTTTAACAATTCCTGGCTCCACAAAGTCTGCTCTTCAATTTTTCCCTTGGAACTAGTCAAACTCTCAAAGTAAGCACTCAACCTTCATTCTACAGCACTTGCTCAAATTTCTCAGTAAGCACTAACAAACTTTAGCACTACACCTCCTTATACTATCCAGAAGTACAAGGTTCCCTATTCGTCCATTCCGGTCAGTCAATAAACCAGTTCTTTAAACTATCCAGGCATGTCCAAAGCGCAGTTTCAGGTATACTCTCCAGTCCAGCAGATGAATATGGGAATCTTGAGGCAATGTTACAATTGCCTTATGTACACAGACAACCCTCTCCTTCTTCCAACAAACTCATATATTTGTGAGAGATGCAACTATACAGCCAAACTGGAGGCCGAGCTCTCTCAACCCAAGACTGGCACAGTCAGTCAGGAGGAGAAGGAAACCACTCGCACCGCACAACCAGTCTCACATAGACCAAACGCACCAGTAAACAAGACACACAAACTCACAAAAACATAGTCGGAAGCTCTAAATAAAAATCTGCCAAAGCAGCAGAGACCTCCAAAGCAGACATCCAAGCAACTGCTACCCCCACAACAACTTACACGTATCACATATTTCATGAAGTCAGTGTGCCACACAGTCGCAGCCCCTAAGGCTAAATAACACACCTAATACACTAGTAATTGGAGACTCTATTGTCAGGCACACTGATATCCCACTCACCAGACTGAGCAAGGAGAGGGTCACTGTAAGCTGCCTGTCGGGAGCCAGGATCCGCCACATAACACAGGCAACTCTGGTCACTCCACAGCAGGTACAAATATGACTCTGTCATTGTCCATGTTGGTGTGAATGACCTGAGATGTACCTCTCTGGAGTACATGAAAAGAGACATAGAGGAGCTCTCTGATCATGTAGCCCAGGCGGGTATGACCCTGACCCTGAGTAGCATATTGCCCTCACCAAGAATAATGTCGCAGTATAAAGACAAATGATCAATTTTAACAACTGTCTAAGCTATTGGTGTCATTCAAAGGGGATCCAGTGTCTATCAGCCTGGGATGACATGCTAGACAAGCCACGTTGCTTCGCTAGGGACGGCTTGCACCTGTCAACCTTAGGCTTTCGAATACTGGCTAAGGCTCTTGCCACCCCCATAGTGCCTTTTTTAGGCAAGGCTAAAAAGACAAACCCACCTCCATAGACAATACCAGAAACAAAAAACTAAGGGTAATGCTACTCAATGCCAGAAGTCTAAACCTCAAGATGCATGCACTAGAGGCACTCCTCAGTATGGAGAAAATCAATATCTGTGCAGTAACAGAAACCTAGTTCAAGGCTCCAGAGAGCACCCCAGCACTACCAGGATTCAACTCGTACCATTCCTTTTGGCCCCAGAACTCGGACCGGAATACTAAAGGCGGGGGAGTATCCATTTTCATTGAGGATACCCACACCTCCAGGTTAGTGGCACTGCACGAGGCAGCGGAGACCATCCATGTGCAGCTAACAGTAGGTAAAACTGCTTTTCAGTTCATAGCCTGCTACAGATCACACCCACCTTGTCTCAGGATCCCCACTCGGCATTCCTGAGAACATTGGAGAATATGAAGGTCTCACCAAACACCATGATATTGGGGGATTTCAACTACCCAAACATTGACTGGGAAAACTACTCAAGTCCCAACTCTTTTGCCCAACGGTTCCTGAAATTTATAAACTGAAATGCCATGGAACAACTGGTCACCACTCCCACAAGAGGGGACAACATATTGGACTTCATCACCAACATGGGGGCTCAATGTTCCACACCAGAGGTAAATCCCTCATTGGTAAGATCAGACCATAAACTTATCACAATGGACATCCACATCCCGACCCCACCCCCAGCCAAGGAAACCACTGTGAAAAATTTCTCAAAAGCAAACTTCACATTTCTCAAGACTGAGGTGGAAATTTTCAAAGCCCCCAGGCTAATGGAAAATGCTACCCAAACTGCAGAATCCTTTACAAATGTACTCTATGAGCACCTACAGGAATGCATGGATCGTGCCATCCCAAGTAAAACCAAGGCTCACTCCTCCAAGAACAGGAGACCAGTCTGGTGGACCCCGGCCATAAATAAGCTATACAGCAGAAGGAGGAAATTATTACATGACAAGGCAAAATCCCAAAAAGGGAAGGCATCCTTGATCAGTACCAGTAAGAAACTTCGATCCCTCATAAAATCATCAAAGGCCAGCTTTGAAAGGAAAATCACCAAAGACTCTAAAGATAATCACAAGGCGTTCTTTAGCTATGTCAAAAATCTGGGTGGCAGCTCTCAGATCTGCTCTGAGCTGGTGCAAAATGGCACAAAATACACTGAACCCATAGACATTGCCAACATCCTGGCGGACAGGTTCAGTGCAAATTTCACCCCCCCCCTTGCCCCCCAAAAGGGCCTGTGTCTATCCCAGAAGAAAGCAGTTCCCTAGACATCACAGACAGACAGGTGAAAGCAGCCCTCTCCAAAGTAAAAAAAACACAGCATCAATGGGACCAGATGGTATCCCGGGCTGCGTCTTACACAAGCTCCAAAACTAACTAAACCCTCACATGAATTCACTGTTCCAACTCAGCCTTACTACAGGTTATGTACCCAAAGAATGGAGTATAGCAACAGTGATCCCGCTCCACAAAGGTGGCACTGCAACGGATCCCGGGAACTATCGCCGTATAAGCCTGACTAGCCTGGTCTGCAAGGCTATGGAGCGCATCATCATGGATCTCCTAAACAAAGACATTGGGAACCTCCAAACACTGGACCCCACCCAATTCGGCTTTGTTAAGGGCAGATCTTGCCTAGTTGACTTCTTCGAAACAGTTACCAAAACTGTAGATGAGGGAAAGGTAGTCCACACAGCCTACCTAGACCTCGCAAAGGCCTTCGACACAATACCACACTCTGGTATCATAAATAAGCTTACCAGCTTAAATATCAACCCATATGTCACAAGATGGGTTGCAAACTGGCTCAGGGATAGAACTCACATGGTCAGAGTCGCGGGTGCCATGTCTGACTCTAAACCAGTTACAAGTGGCGTCCCACAGGGATCAGTCCCAGGACCCCTCTTGTTCGGTATATACTTCTCTGAGGTACAGGCAAACACGGGAGGACTGTGGCTGACCAAGTTCGCAGATGATTGCAAACTGGGAGCCATAATCGACTCTCTGGTTGACACAAGCCCCCTCCAGAAGGGCCTTATGGAGACTGATACCTGGTGTCAGAACCATGGCCTCAAGCTAAATGCAAAAAAATGCATAGTCATCCCCTTTGGGAAAAACAAAGTGCCCACAAACTACCATATAGGAGGTAATCCACTAATTACGGAAGAAGTAGTCAGGGATCTGGGGACCCAAGTAGATAGTAACCTCTCCTTTGACAATCACATTGCCAAAGTGGTTAGAAAAACCTTCTATATAGCCCACCTAATCACGAAAGGGTTCACATCTAGATCAAGAGAGGTCATTGTGCCCCTCTACTCATCACTCATCAGGCCCATAATTGAGTACAATGCCCCATTTGGGATGTAACTTACCCGACACCTGCAACAGCTGGAGAGACCTCAAAAATACCTCACCAAGAGAATCATGGGCCTCAAACAGATGCCCTATGCAGCTCGACTAAAGAAACTCCAGCTCTACTCAGTTGCTTACCGCCTTCTCAGAGGTGATCTCTGCCTGACATACAAGGCCATGTCTAACCCGGAATTGTTGGACATGCTCCACCTCAAGAAAACCAGATCCATTAGAGCTACATGCTCCAGGGATTTAAACCTTAGCACAACAATAAATAGGACATGCTGGAGGGATAGATTCATATCCCAAAGGCTTCCCGCATTCTGGAATAGAATACCAGTCCATGTTAGGCAGAGCCCCTCGCTGACCCTCTTCAAGAGAAATCTTGATGAGTAGATGGGAAATTGTAAATTTGCTCCTGGGATCACTTCTATGGCCCTGCTGGACAGAGACTCAGGAATCTAGTCTAAAAGGGAGGTGAAAACCAACACATTCTGGCTAGGCTTATAAATGCCCTAGGGCAGATAGCCTAGTACCTACCTATGAACTGATGAACCTATAAAGACAATCTCTGGCAAAGCATCGAGGTCTGTTGACCATATCATCCCAAGCTGACAGATATTGGATCCCCTTTGAATGACACCAGAAACAAGGCCAATTATTGAAGTCCGTCTTTTTTTGTTTCTATTGAGTTATCATCCTAGGCGAAGGTAAAATGTTAAAAACCCAAAAAGTCCAAGAATGCAAAAAGATGGGACAAAATTCAAAAGTAGAAGTTGAATAGATGAGAACAGATGTCCACCAAGGCTGAGTGTAGAATACAATTTTAATTGTCAATAAAAACTGGTAAGCGCTTTTGCGGTAGACCCGCTTCTTCTGACCATAATATAAAATGACAGTGACTTAACATTTAAATAAAACACATCAACCAATCAATAACTAAAGACAAATCACATGATAATCAGTGATGCAGGCCCCTTTTCTTAAGTGCTGGTTTTAAAGACACAGAATTATTGCGACCTGAGTGCAAATTATCTTCATTTACCTTGTCGTAGACCACAATCAGCTTTATTCAATACTAAGAACCTAAAGCGATGGGTATCCCCATTTTCACTCGCATACTTTGCTAATGCATTACTAGGTTTCTTATTAGGAATACCGTTTATATGTTCAAGTATTCTTTCCTTCAGGGTACGATTGTTCTTACCAACATAGAAACCCTCACACTGAACACACTTGGCCAAATAGACTATATTCTTATCAGTACAATCTGCATAGAAATTAAATGCAATCTCCCTAAATGATCTAGGGTGAATAATAGAATCAACTGTCCAAATATACTTACATGCACTGCAAGATCTACAAGCATAGGTACCTCTGTGCTCTGAATATACCCTTGTAAAAGGTGTCTGCCTATAAGACAGATGTAGTTTCAGTGTTTTATTGTTGTTAAATACAAACTTGGGAAAGGGACCTAATACTTACTCAGACTAGGATCTGTTGTAAGTGTGGGTCGGTTCGTCTTGATGATATTTCGTACTACATTAACGCATTAACGTTACTGCAAACCGTAAAGTAACCCTGTTAATGTTTTCACTAACTTGTATCTCATTACTGTTCGATGGTTGTGTTATATATTCAGAGAAATATGGCTTGGTTTTAGAGCTCTATTACATCTAGCTTCCTCTATAGCATGTTCTGTGTCTCCTATTTTATAACGTGTGTCCAAGAACTCCATGCTATGGGTATCTAAGGCCTTCTCAAATGTTGCTTAAGGTTAATGACATACCTGCCTGAGAGAGACAGTCAGAGAGCTCAGTCATGTCTCTCTTTATATAGTCCATTGAGGTGCGTCTCAAGTCATTTACACCAACATGGACTATGATGTAGTCATAACAGTGCCTGCTGATATGAGACTTGAATGCATGTGTGATATGGTAGATCCTGACACCTGACGGACAGCTGACCGTGACCTTTTCCTTCTCCAACCTGGTGTGAGGGACATCTACGTGTCTCACAATTGATTCGCCTATGACTAAGATGTTTGTTTTTGTGTTATGCCTTACGGGCTTGACTGGTGAGACACTTGTGTGTGATATATTATGTGTTCTGTGTTTTGGAGAGGATGTATTATGTAAAGCGTGCTTGTGTTTGGGAGGTCTTTGATGTTTAGGTAAGCTTCTCATAAAGACCTCCGCATATGTATTTTTATGTGTTGTTGGTTGGTAGGTGCAGGAGGTGAAGTTTTCATGCTGACAACCTGCTTAGTATTGGATGAACTGACTGGTGAGTGAGAGAGCCTGGATTCTAGCTTCTTGATATGGATGTATCCCTCACATGATGAATTTGTGTGGACTAGAAGAAGTGGATTGTCAGTGTACATGAGGCTACATTGCCTCAGTATGTCCACATCGACCAGGCTGGCTGGAGAAACTGTGGGCAACATTGTCTGTAATGTTATGTAAGTTAATGTGGTCAGGAATCAGGAAGAGGACAGAAGTGGACATAAAAAAACAAAGGGCTAGTGGTAGGATCTGTGTTGGTAACTCAGGCGCTTCACTGAATGTATCACCTGTCAGTGAGGGACAGTCATGAGAACTCACCATTGGAGCACCAGCAGAGTACTAAGGGAAAATTTGCAGGCAAAAGTGTTTGTGTCTGTAACCAGCAAGTGTGCCCACCATTGCACAGCAGTGCATGATGTGCAGATGTGATGCTATGTAGCAAACGAGCACAAACTCATGTAAACAAATTGCATGATGCACAGATGTGGTGCTATGTAGCAAATGTGCACAAACTCATGTAAACAAATTAACCAATAAAAAGCTGACAAACTGAGCCCTATTCCAGCAACCTTTAATCAGATGAGTTCTAACTGCACACTCCTGGCCACTAGGGTGCAGGGGAACACTTTCCAGCAAAAGATGGCCTGGTTTAGTACTCAAGTTATACAAACGGAACTAGATTCAGCAGGTCTGAATCTAGTTTATGCTACAGCAAAGTGCAACAATTTCAGGAAAATAAAATACAGCTCAAATATGCAGTGATATGGTAACAATGCAGTTCAAAAGTGCAATAAACCGTGAAAAATTCTGCTTACGTTTTGCAGAAATCAGCAGATGGCTTAGATTTGCTTATGTAGCAAAAAAGAGTAAACTGATTTAAACAAATTTTAACCAATAAAAAAGCTCAAAATTGAGCCCTGGTCCAGCAACCTTTAATCGGATGAGTTAACTGCACACTTCTGCCACGGTGCATGGGAATTGTCTCCAATAAAAGATGGCCTGATTTAGTGCTCAGGTTATACAAACAGAACTAGATTCAGCAGGTCTGAATCTAGTCTATGCTACAGAAAACAATGTGCAACAATTTCAGGGAAAAAAATCAGTTTAAATAAGCAGGCACAGTAAGCCTTTGGCCAACAATTCCCAGCTCAGAAGGGCAGAAACTACACTCTTCTCCCACAAAAGAGTAGACAACAAACCTTATTAATGTAAAATAACTGGCCTGAAGCCCAAGTGCTTACAGCAGAACTAAGACGCATTTAAAATAATAGATGTACTATTAGGCCTTCAATCAGCAATTCCCAACGTAAAAGGATGTAAGCTAACTCTCTCGCAACAAGAGTGTAGACTGCAAACCTTAATGTAAAACAACTGGCCTGAAACCCAAGTGCTTAAACTAAAGCCAAGAGGCTTAGAGGAACAGTTACAATGGCTAATAAAAAAACAGTAATAAATGCAGCAGAATAAATGCAATTGAAAATTTTAAGAACAAGCAGCAAAAGCAAAATAAAATAAAGTAGGAAGAAACACAAATACAGTAAAAGCAGCTGAATAAAGTGCAAATTTTTAAGGTAGAGTGGGAAGGGGGAAGTTGAGAAACGAAGGAGTAGGCCTTGCCAAATGATCTCTCTGTGAACTGTTGAGATGGGACTGGGAGGAGTGGCCAAAATCAGATTTATAGTAGGGGTGGACAACTCAGAAGTCACCAGGTTAAAATGCAGCCAGACACATGCTCCAGGGATCTAAACCTTGTCATCACAATAAAGAAAACATACTGGAGGGATAGGTTCTTGACCCAGAGACTCCCCAGACTCTGGAATAGACTGCTCACACTTGTCAAGCAGAGCGCCTCTTTGGCCCTCTTCAAAAGGAACCTTGATGATTGGATGGAAGAAAGGAAATTCACCCCGGGGATCACATCAGTCGCCCTGCTATTCAGGGGTCCAGGGAAGTAAATAGTGTGGGAAGAAATAGCCAGGAATTGTTATGGCTAGGCTTGTATAGGCCGTAGGGCCGATAGCCTACTACCAACCTATGAGCCTATGAACATCAGCAGTATTCAGGCAGAGTTCAGCAAGCAGGCCAAACAAACACTTCAGGTAAATAGAGATATTTCTGACTGAAAGAGGAATGCTGTTTCTCAGCTCCTCCCAATAATTGTCTGATGTTCTTTACTCTTAGCAAAGGAATTCTTTGCCAAGTTTTCTAACCAACCCTAGCCAAGACCTCGTAAAACTTCAACAGAACCTCCAGCAATTTGCAGTTGTTTCTGCTGCTACTGTGTTTTTTTTATTGCTCATCTTACCAGCATTGAATATCAGTCAGTGTCTCACCACCTGCACAGCCCTTTATGTACAAACAAGTGAAAGGTGTAGTACTACCTCAGAAACACAATGTGTACCTTTCAGTATCTCACTCTGGTGTAGCTCTGACAGTTTGTAATCTTAACTCCCAGTGAGTTTTGATTTTGTAAAAAAAAAAAAAAAAAAAAGTTATGGCCTCACATTTCAAACAAATGTTTATATCACTGAAGACATAAGGGCTATTAAAAAATGTAAATGTTCAGCATAAACAAATCTTTACACTGGTAGGGTTCATTAGATTCTAGGTCTTAAACTGGACTTTCATCAGTGTTGATTAACACAGTAAATATTTACTGTGCAGTATTTTGTAAACAACTTCCATTATCTCTGTAACCACTCAAGCTACACACTTATTTTACCCATCCATCTATGAGCTATTGTAAGAGGGCAAGCACTTGTCAGTGCTATTTGGCTGTTGTGATGTGTAGAAAAATATGAAAATTATGATCATATAAATGAGTTAGTATATTAACAGAAGTTAATATCTCTAGACAGAGGTCAGGCATTAGTGCAGTTGTGTTGCACATCATGTAAGTTTTAAGGTGAAATCTCTCAGTAGTTCTTATGTGGCATGGCTTTGTAATTATTAATGCCAAAATGAGCAGGCTATTTTAGACATCTAGAAGCGTCAGTAGGATGTAGCTGCAGAAGTACCTGGAAATGTCACTAGGCAGTAATGAGACAAAACACTACTCAAAAGGGCACTTTTGGATGTCCAGTGACTGTAGGTTTTACTCTCATAGCTAACCAAAGGTTCATGTGGCATGTCCTATGGGCATCATCAGTAACAGGACACTAACAACATTAAACACCGTTACTACCTGTCTGTTCTTTCTGATCTCCAGAGTGTTTATCAGCCGTATGTTAAAATTCAAAGCTGCTTAGTGTTTAACAGCCTTTGTGCTTCAGAGCGTTACATTAGACATTCACTCAGGAACTCAAATTGAGTAAATGTCATTAAACTGGTTAGTAGCCTGACACAAAATGGAATTTACCTGTACAGAGGTAATGCTGAGCTCCAGTGGGCTTTTCTGTCGCTCTCCATGGCTTTTCATCAATGACCAGATAAGTGAAAATCTGGAAACTTTCCCATAATGTTGAGTAAAGCTGATAACTTATAGCACTTAAACTGCATGACCAGAGAATCTATTACTGTCTTGTTTCTTGTATAGTTTGCAGTTCATTCTCAAGCAGTGTAGCAGTAAAAACTGTAACCAGGACTCTGGCCAAAAATCATATCCACGTCTGAAATGTAGAAGTTATAAAGGTTGTTCAAGAATATCAGGAAAATGCAGCTTCACTACCTCCCATCCTTCTTACAGCAAGAGCAGATGGGGTGGTCTTACCTCTGATGTCTCAGCTTTGGTGCATTCTCCCATGAACATCCCATTAGCTGCCTCCTTGCCAGTCCCCTTTTCCAACTAGGCCAATTCAAGTAGTATTTTCTGTCTCCTTCATTTCTGTCACACCTGTCTGCTCAAGTTCACTACTACATACTTATCTTCCCATCTTATCTACTACAGTCGTCTCTTATGTAAAGCTTCTTTTGGAGTAGGTGTCATTTGCTTATTTATGACTAACTTAAAAATGTATACTGAAGTTTTAAATTCTTAATGTTGTGTAATACAATGATGTACTCCCTGAATCCCCTCTTGTTGTTTAATTTTTCCAGTATTATTCCTGTTGCTCCTGTACAAGCACTCATTATTGTTTCTGGATCCTGATTATATTTATTTGTAATTGATTTATGGCAATGTGTGTTTATAGTGTTCTGCCACTTTATTTCTTGAACCTCCACCAAAAACAGATTTGGCTTATTTGAACTTTCTAGGTCAACAAGGGCAATTAAATAAGTTAAACAAACCACAAACGAATGGCTGCTGGATTGTTTCATAGTTATTTATGTGGGGCAGGAATGTCTTGACATTGGGTGATCTGGTTGTCAGTAGAATTTTTAAATGTAACTTTTATTCATTATTAGAGCGAGGAATTGACTAGCTTATCCTCTTGTACCATTTGGTCCGTACCTCTGTGCCCTAGTCACCTGTGCATTGATACAAGTTTTCACATGGTTTAAGCCCCCCCCCCTTACACACAGTCCCTAGTTACCATCATAACTTTTCAGATTTTCTCCTCTGCTGGTTCAGTGCACACTGATCACAAACAGCCATAAGCTTCTTTTGCTGTGGCAGTCATCATTATTAAAGTTTTTCATTTTTTGTTGGGCCTGTGGGATTCATCTTCACCTTGGGTGAAATTTTATCTTCTTTTCCTAATTGATGCCTAGTTCTTCTCCCTCACTGATGCCATTCTGATTGCTGCTTCTTTGATTGTGTGCGAGTGGAGTCTGGTTTGCACAGTTACCCATTTAAACTTTACTAACAGATATGTTGAGCGGCACAGTGGTGCAGCGGTTAGCATTGTCGCCTCACAGCAAGAGGTTCTCCGATTCAATTCTCGGCTGGAGTGCCTTCTGTGTGGTGTCTGCATGTCCTCCCTACATTCGCATGGGTTTCCTCTGGGTACTTCAGTTTCCTCCCACATTCCAAAGACATACATTCATGGGTTTCCTCTGGGTACTTTAGTTTCCTCCCACATTCCAAAGACATACATTTGGAGCTCTTCTCCCTGAACCTCCACTGAAAATAGGCTCTGTCCTAGTCAGACTCTCCTGGTAAACATGTTAATGAATTAAATGAATAAATAAATGTTTGTTTTAGCCCTTTTGATAGTTCCTGTATGTTTTTTTTACAGAGGAAGAAGGTTTTAAAAAGTATGTTTTCTTTGGAGAAACCGTTCTACAGCAGGATCGTTGTGCTAAGTTTCTGATGTGTCTGCGTGCTTCTCATTTAAGAGTCGTGTTCTGTCTGAGAAAATTATGATAAAAGTGCTCTTTTATAGATCATAGGAATAAACTAATTTGTAAAAGGCTTAAGCCCTTGTGATGAGACCCAGAGACCTTCATCTCCAAGCCTTCTGGAGTGGATAGACATAAAGTTAATAAATATTATAAATCTAAATCTTCCAACCACAAAGGTTATTCCAGCAGACAAGATGTTTTGTCTCAATATGGGCATTTTTCTTCATAGTTTTTTGTATCCATATGTTATTAAACAAACATCTTACATTAAAGATAGCTTTGAATTTCTAGAAAAAATATCTTCATTTGTATGGACACAAGACATGTATTGGTTAACAGCAGATGTAAAAAGCTTATACACAAGTATTAGACATGAATATGGTTTAAGAGCATTAGAAAAAATACTAGGAGATAGTCCACAGTCCTTTTATATTATAGAATTAATGGAATTTTGCCTTAAAAACAATTATTTTTATTTTGATGGTCAGTTGTTTCATCAGCTAAAAGGCACAGCAATGGGGGCAGGTTTTGCCCCTATGTATGCGAATGTATTGATGAACTCTTTTGAATTAGAGTTCTTATATCAGATGGAATTTTTTTAAAAATATGTGATCAAGTATTTCCGTTATATTGACGATTTGATTTTTGTATGTAAGGGAGGAAGACAGGAAGTATATAATTTTAAGAAGAATTTGCAAGAAAATCAGTTTGGTTTAAAATTTGATGGCTTTCAGTTAGGCAATAAAGTGAATTTCTTGGATTTAACTTTGGAAGGTAAAGAGAATGGCAAAATTGCCACTAAAATATATAGGAAATTTGAAGATAGTTTACATTTTTTGGATGGGCATAGTTAGCATCCTTCACATCTTATTAAATCTTTACCATATGGAGAGTTTACAAGGGTAATGAGATTGTGCAGTAACACTAATGAATTAGAGATAGAGTTGAAAAAAACTTCTCAGTTATTTATTAGCGGAGGCTATGATATAAAAGAAGTGGAATTGTCTTTAAAAAGAGCAAGAGATGAAAAAGCATGTACAGAGGGGGCTAAAAAGAGAAAAGGGAAAGAAGGAAGTAAATATTTAGATCAAAAACAAGATTCAAGATGGCCAGATGAAATGTATATGGTTCTGATGTATGATCTAATAGCAGAACAAGTTAAAAAGGCAATACAATTGTATTGGTCTTCTTTATTTAAATATAAGGACTTGTTAGAAATATTTCCGAAAAATGTTATATTTTCCTATAAGAGAGGTAGAAACCTTAAAGATATGTTGGTACATGCTAGATATTTTAGACCTAATGTTAATTTAAAATTAGAAATGGAATCAATGGGGACTTACCAGTGTGGTAAATGCATTTCTTGCCAGTATATAAGTAAAACATTTGAGCGTATAAATGGTAAATATTTTAAATCAAGTGGAAAGTTTTCGTGTAATACAGAAGCAGTGGTGTATGCACTAAAATGTCCCTGTGGATTGTTTTATATAGGAGAAAGTAAACGAGCTTTCAAAGTTAGACTCCAGGAACACATAAGGGATATAAAGAACAAAAAAATGGAAAGTCCCCTTGCAATGCACTTTAAGGACCACCATAATAGTGAACCAGACGGTTTGTTAGCAACAATTTTAGAACATATAATAGTGGATAATAGTGATGAAGTGATTAAGCAAAAACTTTTATATAAAGAGACTGTTTTTATATTGAAATATGGAACAATCACACCTAGTGGTATAAATGTGGAATGTAATTGGAAAGTTTTTTTATAAATTAATGATTTATTGCTTAATTGTTTAATTGATTGTTTTAAGATGATATAAATATTCAAGAAATGTTTTTTGAAGTTATTCTCATTGAAGGCGTGAGCCGAGGCGCTAGAGAGACTACTAATAAAACAAGTGTTGGATCTTTCGTTTGGTCGTTATATTTGGATTTTCTTTTTTATTTTTTGGTTGTTATTATATAAGATGTTTTGTCTCCCCTCCTTGAATAAAGTTCATTGGAGGTAGGAGAGGGAGTCTTCAGTTGGTTTGAACATTTCTAAATTGTCCCTTGGAGTGATGGTCCCCTTTTAACCTGAGGTCAGTTAGTCTTTATTATAATAACATTTCTTCATTGACAGAGGAGGGTTTCTCATTCCAGACTCCATTCTGTTGGATCCATTTCTTCATGCTGGTCTATTGTGGCTGTTGATTATAATAAGCTGTGTAGGAGCATGATACAGGCTGCTATGGACTGAGGGTGTCACCTGTCCACCTCTCTTCCTACTCCAGCGTAGGAAAGTACTTTCCCTAGACCTCTCTCTGCCTGCTTATCAGCCCTTGTTCCTGTAGCAAGTCAATCGAGAATTTCTACTCCTTGTAGGCAATGGAACCAACCCAATTATTCACATCTGTGCTGGTTCTGCTGACAGTACCTGTACTTTCAGCACTGATTTTTTTTTCAGCAAAGGTCATTCCTTTGTTGGGGCCTGTGGTCAAAGGCTTTGTGTTTAGGTTGACATTGGCTTATTTGGTGTCTGGAGCTGAGTTTTTGTCTTTCAAAGATTTGGGGATGAGGTCACGGGGATTGACATTGGTGCCAGTGCCATCTATTTCCTGGGACTCTGTCATAGTTGTATCCCTGTTAATGCAGTTTTGGCTTCAACCTATCCGAGCCAAGACCATGTGCCAACGGTGGAACTTTATTATAGTTGGCACTGGTGCTGTATCTCTTGTTGCAGAAGCCTCCACTGAAGCAGTTTTCAAAGAGCACTTGCGCATGTGACGGCTGACCAAAGAGAGCTTCTCTTAACTGTAAGAAAGACCAGGAGATCTCTGATGGGACTATTACCAGACTCTGGGCTCAGATCTGCCTTGAGGGCTTCCCATTTGAACTCTGACCTGCTGAGGAGGCAGGCAAGAGGCAGTGAAAGGAGCGACAGCCCAACTCCTGTACAGAATTACCCAGAGATAAATTCAGACTCGAGGGAGGAAGCTAGGTCTTCTGTATTACCCCATTGATCCCATATTCAGTGTGATCCTTCAAATGAAACCGAAGAAGGGGGTCTGACCCATGCTGTCCCCACAGAGATCAGAGTATGTCTTATAAGAGGCTTTTCTTTCCCTCCCATCTGCATGGTGGGTGGTCCACAACAAAGGTGATATGGTAGGTCTCATTGTTACTGAGACTTGGAAAGCACAAGCTGTGGTATTTCCAGGTGTCAAAAACCCTGACAGAATACTTTAACCCCCCTGCCCAAAGACTGTGAGTGTTGATCCAAGAATCCTGCTGTGGTCTCTGTGGTTGTGGTGGCAACCCATAAGAGGGCTCCCACATTATAGAACCTGGTAGCTCATTCTCCAGATAAGAAATCCAGAGAGTCGTACAGCATTGAAAAGTGTCCATGCAGCCACAAATGTTGTGATTCCAGTGCAGCATAAGACAGGATGTCTGAGATACTGGAAAAGGTAGAAGGCATAACGTTACTTAAGCTGTACATGTGGACATCTACATTTATATGCTATGTCCAGTCTCATTGTGCAGTTAGCCCAAAATGCTGCCAGTGGTGCAGTTAGGGGTGGGGGCAAGTATTGGAGTGACAGTGCAATCTCATGTCTGGCTCCATCTTATGGAGTTCCAAGAAAACTCCAGGGTGTCCTTCATTAGTCACTTTGGTTCTTAGTTTTATTTTTTTCACTTTAGCTCCTTATGTTTATCTGAATGTCTTTCGTCAGTACTACTTTCAGCGGCATACATTTTTTTATTCAGGCCTCAGGTTACAGCACAGCTAGAGTACAGTGACAAAGGCAGAAATCGAATGGATTCTGGAATCAAATTCACTGCCTCTCAATAATACAAACCAGCCTACAGCAGAAATGGTATTAAGTCTGGTCAGCAGCCTCCTGATTGCCAGCCTGGAAACAACCAGTACAGCTACAGTGGTGTAGCACTTTGGGGTAGCACCTAATACAGCTACAGTGGTGTAGCACCTTGGGGTAGCAACCAGTACAGCTACCGTGGTGTAGCACTTTGGGATAACAACCAGTACAGCTACAGTGATGTAGACTTTGGGGTAAAATGCCAACCAAGTGGTAGAGGTTCAGGGAGCAATCAGAAGTTCCAGGACTCCTGTCAAGGTGGTAGCAGCAGTCTCTACTGAGGAGTTGCCTTATAGGTTCCTAAGTTCATAGGCAAGTACTAGGTTAGCTGCCCTTGTAGGCCATTTTAAGCCTAGCCAATTTTCTTTTCAACTTGGGAATCGAACCCTGTAACTTCTGTCTGTGAGGCAGACACCTTAACCGTTATGCCAACCCCCAATCATTTACTTTACTTTGGATAATTTGGATGCAGTTGAGGGTTGACTACCTCCATTTGGTCAGCGTGGTGAACAGTCACATGTGAACACTGGGCATAGTATATTAAATCCATGGGCTACAACATCCCTTCCTCTTCCCAATGTCTTAACCTGCTAGAAGAGGGAAGGACTTTCCAGCCCTACTCAAAGTAGCGTCATTTACGAAGTCTCAGCAGAGTAGAGCTGAGAAGGTCTGGATATTACTTCAGATTCTTTTTAATGCCACTGGAAATGCAAGGACCTCAGTCCCATTCCAGACTTGAAGGGTCACAGCCAAATTGCAGTCTATAAGCAGCCTAAACCAATTTGTTCCCATACAGCAGTTCTGAATGGTCACAGTGTGGCTGGTGTCAACTGTCTGTGAAAAGGAATTTTTTTCTGCCCTTTATATATCCAAGACACATACCTGCAAATCAAGGTAGTCAGGGGGGTTACTCTGATTAAAGGTAGGAGCTAGTCCCTTAATGGTCTCCTGGGCAGCATCGCCTAGTAACATATCTATGATCTATGACTTATGATTGAAAGACAGGGCTTGTAACTGTTAGGCTATCCTACCTATCCTAGCTCACAATATTTTCTTAAGCTGTAGGGTGGTAGTGACAGTATACTGAAGGCTGTAGGGTTTGAAAACCTTCCCTTATTTAGATGATGAGTCCTTGCACCTCAGCCATAGAAATACTAACTGCTGCCAGGAATTCCTTAGCTTCTTTTCTAGTTCTTGGAATTACCATGAACTTCACAAAATCCCATGTGCAGCCCTGTCAGTCCCTAGAGTTCTTAGGATGCCTGCTGGTAGCCCACATTTGTTACCAGGTTCCCTCGGAAAAGGATTCCCTTTTTTGATTGAAATGGTGTTTGGTATTCTTCAGTCTTCTACAGTTAAGTAGCTCTGTGCTTCAGTGTTCTATTGGCTAATGGCTGCCATAATCTTGTGTCATATTTAGGTTCTAGAGAAGACCTTGCAGACTCGAGAATAACAGTCTTTGGATTCTATCAAGTAAGATAAGAATTTCCAAAGCATGTTTGAGACACCCAGCTTGGGATTTGCTGGCACCAGCTTCTCCCTGGGCAGCCCACTTATAACTATTATCAATCTCCTGGTGACAGTCACTATAGATACTTTAGCCCTAGGATGGAAACACTGTTAAGGGTGATCTGATGTGGAGGCCAATTTACACCTCATGACCTAGAGTTCAGTAATCTTCTTCATACTGTAGACTTTCCTTGATGACCTTCTTCATGAATTGATTGACATGTACTGCAGCAGCATGACAAGTGGGTGGAATATCAATGAGTGGGGTAGAATCCATTCCTACTGCCCTTGTTGAGAGGCTTTTAGACTTGGGGAGTAGGCAATGTCTTCAGTTCAGTTTCTGATAGCTGCCCACTTACCTGGAGAAGCCATCTCACCAGTGAACCAGATTAGCAATTGTTTTCCCATGAGGGTATCTCTTGCTTTGTTGATGGTGAGATCTCTTTACCACCCGTGGGGAGTCCTCTCTGCTATCTCTTTGCAAGCTTCACCTTTGCCAAATTCAGAGACTTCTTCCTGATTCTCCCTTGTATCAGGGGCCAGGAATGTCTTAGTCCAGTAGAGGTTTCCAGATATCTTTAACAGCTTTCCCATTTCCTTAAATTCTCAAGTTCCTGTAGAAACTGCAGTGCAAGACAGTCAGGGTCATTCTCCTAGCTTAATTTTTGGCCTTACCAAGTGGGGTTCATTCCCCTGTTGTGGCCTCATCTCCTGGAGAAACCTCTCAGGTTGAGACCACCCAGGATCTTCCTGTCTCGCCCTTTCAGCAATCATCATCTGCATTTTCATGACCTTACATTACCTGCTTGGTATTCTGCAGTTCCTATGATGGCTGGTGACTAATTTACTCTGGCAACATGGTTTTATATCCTTGTTTTCACCCAGCAGCCCAACGCTGTGTAAATATACAAATATAAAATGGTATTATCCTGTAGTTTGGGTGTTTGATGGTGTATAAATCCTTTTGTTGTGCCTGTTCCAGTAGTCCTGGATTATCTCCCCTCACATTCTTTGCTCAGAGGTAAGGTCCTGTGCTATGATTCACTTAGCATCCATTTTTTACTTTCATTTAGGTTACCAGAATTTCTCTTTTGTCTCTTAAGGCATATGATACTTTTCTGGGGAAATCTTCCTCTTCAGACTTCTGATTAGAGATCCCCTTCCACAATGGGATATCAGTTTAGTGCTAGAGCAGTTGACTCAACCTCTCTCTGAACTGGCCTTCATTGCAGAGTTTTGTTCTTTTCTGGAAAACATTTTCCTCTTGGCGATCTGGCAGTTAGTGCAGAGGACTAAAGCTCTGCCTTGTTAATGAGCTACTTTGTGTGTCAAAGGTGTACAGGGTTTGAATCTTTCCATTTGCTTACTCCGTGACCTTGAGCAAGTCACTTAAATACAGTACTTTATGGTAGCTGGGTGTTTGGGAATTGGGGTTGGACTCCTTAATGCTCTTCTGTACTGCATACCTTGCATACCTATGAATCTGGCAGGGTGAACTTCAGGATTTATGTGTCAACTCACCATGCAATGTGTTTTATAAAAACAGAGGTATAATGTGATGAAGTAATTCCTCAGAGACTACTGAAGTAAATATAAACCAGACCATAAGTTTTCCTGTAGTTTTTTTCCTGAGTCATTCTGACAAGGGAGAATACCTGCTTCCTTGCTTAGATGTTCACAGGTAGCTGCTGTTTTACCTTCATTGGAAAGATGTGGAGCAGTTTGAATCATTTACTGCTTATAGATTGTCAAGAGTGTCATGAAAGTCTCTAAAGCTTGGAAAAAAAACTTGGACTTCTCTGTAGGAATAAAAACGTGTTATCCAGTAAAGCCAAGTTAGCCCTTGCCCATGCCTGCGTACTCCCAACCCTCCTCTACGGCGCTCAAATTCTTACCAACTTACAAATCACGCTTCTTTCTAAACTTGAGTCTACTTGCAATAAGGTGGCCACATTTGCTGCTGATCTCCCTTACCATTCCCATCACTGCTTAGCACTCGGGAAACTAAACTGGTTAGAGTGTCTCCATAACCTTCTCCTCGCTCAGCTTCAGATAATTCATTTTATACTGCACCAGCCCTTATTCTGTCCTAGCATTTCCTCTATAATATCCCCCTACTCCCCACTTAGAACACTTCGGAGCTCAGAACAACAACATCTCACTATATACAGGCCAAAAATTAAAATCGCCAAGAACCTTTACTGTTATTTCCTAGCTGAGCGTTGGAATAATCTTCCTTTGGAAATTTTAACTAATAAGTCTAAACAGCAGTTCAGAAATGCTGTGAAAAAGCATTTAAGCAATATATAGCTATGTCAGTACAATCACCCCCCTGACTGACCTTACTCCTTACTGCCTTCTTTCCTTTCACTCTTCTATACATATACCTCCTCATTCCCCTTCTTCTCCATGAGCGTTTTACTATATTACCCTTACTGGTTCCCCTTCTTCTCCACTAGTGTGTTACTGTATTACCCTTACTAGTTCCCCTTCTTCTCTACTAGTGTTTTACTATATAATCCTTACTAGTTCCCCTTCACCACTAGTGTTTTACTATATTACCCTTGCTAGTTCCCCTTCACCACTAGTGTTTTTACTATGTTACCCTTACTAGTTCTATCCTCTGCAGCTTTTTAGCTGACTCTGATGATGAATGTAATTTCTGCTGATGTATTTAAATTTTTGACTGTGTTCCACTTTGTGCTTGCTATTCATTTGTATTCTCATGTCTGTTATTGTAAACTCTTTTTACCCTTAGTAACTATTGGTAATGTAGCTATATATTATGTATATGTACTTCATTAGTCACATAGATATGCATGTGGGAGTTTTTCTCCTTGGATCTCCACTGAAAAAGGGCTATGGCTCAGTTGGACTAACCTGGTCAACAAATGTTTAAATAAATAAATTAATTAAAGCAACTTTGTCAAGAAAGTTTCCAAGTGTATTACATTTGTTTACCTATGACATAAAAGATCCTTAGTAGGAGAATCTAAAGCTCACTGCACAAGAGCAGTAGCAGTCTCTCAGGCCTTTTCCCATAATGCATCTGTTAATAATATCCACGTTGCTGATACATGGGCTTCTGTAGGCAACTTTCTGAACCATTACATGCTGGATGTAATCTTTAGGTCTCATGGCATTTGGGGCCACTGCTTTCCAGTTTCTTCTCTCATAAATCCACCCAGGTTGACTGCTGACGTCTCTGTCCTAAGTATAAGAGAAGGATGGACCGATCCATGATAGATATGAAAACTATGTACTTACTATAATGATAGATGTGAATTGTCATTCTTCATGCTCCTCTACAATCCCACCCATCATCCCCAGCCTGGAGGATGGAGGTCTATGGATGTGGGTGTGGTAATGAATGTTAATTGAATGTGCTGAATAGCCTACTCAAAACTAGACAGTGATGAAGGCATGGTACGGATTATGCAAGGGGGAGGAGTTAAACCCTGCTTGTATTGGTGCTGAGGTTCCACAGCTGGTTAGTGATGGTGTCACACCAGGTATTAGGCGTTATGTAAGAGGGAGAAGTTAAAGCTCGGGAAAGTTTGTACTGGTGCTAACGTGATTGAGCTGTCAAGTGATTTTGGTATGCTGGGTTTAGTTATTAGGGAAGTCACCCCTGATCATTATTAGTAAAAAAATACGAGCACTCATAAAATCAACTAAGGCCAATTTTGAGAGAAAAATTGCCATGGATTCAAAGGACAATCATAAGGCCTTTTTCAGCTATGTTAGGAACCTGGGTGGAAACTCCCAGATATGCTCAGAATTAGTCCAAAATGATGCAAAAATCGCTGAACCCACAGACATTGCCAACATACTGGCAGACAGGTTCAGTGCAAACTTCACCCCTCTCCCCAAAGGAGAGATAACTATCCCAGCAGTGTAGCCTCCCAGACATCTCAAATGCGCAGGTGAAAGCTGCTCTCTCTAAAGCTAAAAACACAGCATCAATGGGACTGGATGATGTCCCTGGCTGTGTGCTACACGAGCTAAATGAGGAATTAAACCCGCACATAAGGCAGCTGTTTAATCTCAGCCTTACCACAGGATACGTGCCCAAGGAGTGGCGTACGGCAACTGTGGTCCCACTCCACAAAGGCGGTGCCTCTACGGACCCTGGTAATTACCGCCCCATAAGCTTAACAAGTCTAGTCTTCAAATCTATGGAGAGGATCATAATGGAGCTCATAAACAAAGATATAGGGGACTTGCAGACATTGGACCCGACCCAGTTTGGCTTCGTCAAGGGAAGATCATGCCTTTTGAACTTGGTCGACTTCTTCGAAATAGTCACCAAGGCCATTGATGAGGGAAAGGCAGTCCATACAGCCTACCTTGACCTTGCAAAGGCTTTCGACACAATACCCCACACGGGTATTGTAGAAAAACTTACCAGCTTAAATGTAAACCCATATGTCACAAGATGGGTTGCAAACTGGCTTAAGGATGGAACCCACAGGGTTAGAGTTGCTGGCGCTATGTCAGACTCCAAGCCAGTCACAAGTGGTGTCCCACAGGGCTCGGTCCTTGGCCCCCTATTGTTCGGCATCTACTTCTCGGAAGTACAGGCCAACATGGGAGGACTTTGGCTGACAAAGTTTGCAGACGACTGCAAACTGGGCGCCATAGTGGAAAGTGCATCGGACACGGATATCCTTCAGAAGGGACTCACGGAAACAGATAGCTGGTGCCAGAGCATGGCCTGAAGTTAAACGCCAAAAAATGTATAGTCATACCCTTCGGGAAAAACAAGGTAACCCCAAGCTACCATATAGGTGGCAATCCACTAAGCACAGAAGAGGTCATCAGGGACCTGGGGACCAAGGTTGACGGTGGCCTTTCTTTTGACACTCACGTTGCTAAAGTGGTTAGAAAGACCTTCTACATTGCCCACCTGATCATGAAGGGATTCACATCCAGATCTAGTGAGGTCATTGTTCCCCTGTACTCTTCACTTATCAGACCAATGATCGAGTACAATGCCCCATTCGGGATGTATCTCACCCGACATCTGCAGCAATTGGAGAGACCCCAAAAGTTCCTCACCAAAAGGATAAAGGGACTCCAAAATCTGTCATATGCTGCCAGATTGAGGAAACTCCAGCTCTATTCAGTCGCATACCGTCTGCTCAGAGGTGACATGTGCCTGACATACAAGGCCATGTCCAACCCGGAATTAATGGACATGCTCCACCTCAAAAAATCCAAATCCACCAAAACCACTAGAGCAAGCGACTTAAACCTTAACATGGACATAAATAGGACGTGCTGGAGGGATAGATTTATCACTCAGAGACTCCCTATGCTGTGGAATAAAACCCCAGTCCATGTGAGGCAGAGCACCTCGCTGGCTCTGTTCAAGAGAAATCTTGACCTGTGGATGGGAGATCGTAGGTTTACCCCAGGAATCATCTCTGTGTCACTGCTGGACAGAGGCACAACAAACTAATGGGCACAGTATTTTTTCATATAAGGGGTGGTGTAAGCCACAAAAATTTGGGCTAGGCTTTTAAATGCCTTAGGGCAGATAGCCTAGTATAAACCTATGAACCTATGTAAGTGAAGAAGTTAAAGCCCAGGAAAGTTTGAATTGGGACCAAGGTGACTAACCTTGAGAACGATGGTAGAATGCTAGGCACTGGGTATTATGAAAGGTGAGGAGTTAAATACCAGGAAAGTTTATATTGGTGCTGAGGTGACTGAGATGGACTGAGATGGTGGCATTGTGGATATTAGGTGTTATGTAAGGAGGAGGAGTTAAATACCAGGAAAGTTTGTATTGGTGCTGAGGTGACTGTGCTTGCACTAGGGCTACAGTTCTAGCAACAGAGGAAGGTGAACCAGAGCCATGCAGGCAAGTCATTATGTTAAGTCCTTAACTTGGTTCTGTGTTAGTCTGAATACAGTGATTTAGGGCAGGAATGTAAATCCATATGATTTGCTTCTTTATATAGATTAACTCATTACATCAGAGTAATGCCTCCAAGTGCATCTCCAGTTAACTCCTACTGACGCCTCTAGGAGTCAAAGTTTACTTGTTCATATTTACATCAATAATTCCAAAAACATGTTATGTACAAGGTTTTAAAAGATTTCATCTTAAAGCTTGCACAATGGCAAACTCAACTGCAATAATATTTGACCTTAGGCTAGTGCAGGTAAATAGATATTAACTGTTGCTTTTATGATATTAATTTATATAGATATAATTTTCACATTTTTCTAAATATCTCAACAACCAAGTAACACTGACAGAACTCCTTAGTCTCATACGAAAGCTCTCAGCTAGATGAATAAAATGCTGCTATTTGTGTAACTTGCATGGTTGCTGAGATATTTTAAGCTGTTTGCAAAATATTGCAAATGTAATAGTTACTTTGTTTACTGTAACTTATACTATTCAGTTTAAGACCTAGAACCTAAAGAATGCTACCATTCTAAAAATAGTTTGTGCTGAAGGGTTTGCCATTTATACTTCTTTCATAATCTCTATGGTTCCAGATATATGAACATTTGTTTGAAATCTGAGGACATAATTTGATGTTGTCAAAAGACTTGGGCTCTGCCCATTGGAAGTTGCATTGCAAACTTCCAGAGCTCCATTGGTGTGAATGAGTTAATGTCCTTGTGTCTTACTACTGGTTATACTTCATCGAGATTATTATACTGATACTGAATGAGCAAAACTCATTGTTCTGGTTGTTGACCCAGTCCTGAGGTAGTTGAGTTTGTACAAATCTGGCACTGAACAAAAAGAAAGGAGTAGTTTTACTCCATTGCCATCTAGTACAAGTGAACATTTTAACATAGCTGGTTACATTCCTGTTGAAACCATTTACATTTATCTGTGTGCATAATAAATGAAGAACAAGTAAATTTTGTGCGTTTTCAGGTGCCAAACAGCTTTGAAGATGTTGCTGTTGAGTTTTCAAGTGAGGAGTGGAAGATGCTGAGTGAACAGGACAAAGAGTTACACCGGGAGGTGATGGTACAGAACTATGAGAACATGGTTTCTTTAGGTAAGGGGATCTCAGAGGTACATCCTTATTGATTGAAATTCAAATATTATTCACATTTCTTTGCAATAAGAATTGTTTCAGTAACATGATAATACAGTGTACCAGTTTATAACATTACATGGGCAGTGCAAAAATCTTCTTAGAAGTGCATTCTTACGTTGAGGATTTGATTTTCATATAAGAATATTGATATTTCTTGAGTTGAAAGTATTACATAGATAAAAGAATCTATGCTTAAGTGTTTTTGTTTCTGTCTGAATATTAGTGTGTGCTACATAACTCTTCTCCAGTTCATTCAGGCTGTTTGTTTAATTTTTGGGGAGTTGTGTTACTTTTTAATTCATAATTGCACTGAAACCCATCATTGGGAATTCCATACATAACCAAATGTCCATTTTGACAATAATAATAAAAAGAGATATTCAGTAGTAGTGGTATACCTAATAAACCTAATAATGATCGTTATTAAATCAACTATATTAGTTTTAAATCCCTGAATGCAGGTCCCACACTGTATTTCTACTGTATCAAGCACAACAATAACTCTGTTTTCCTACATTTTTATCATTTTTTCCCTTGAAAATAGAATAGTTTTTCTACTTTACAGTTGTGGTAAATATTGTATTGTTTTATTTTCTGCTGATGTAAATACCCTGAAATAATCATAATTTGAATTATGGAGACTGTATGTGGCTAACTTGCATGCAGATTTCCTTTCAATCCTTCTGTAACAGATGGAGTATATACCTTTAATTATGCTAATGACTAAGTTACAGGAAGTTGCATGTCATGTGGTACGGAGTCATGCATTCTTTATTAAGGCACAAATGAATAACAGGCTCCACTGAAGACTAGTAGTATCCACAAATTTATTGAAGAGCTTTTCGTTCAAGTACCATACAGAACTTCATCAGAATAAACGGATTTAAAGTACAAAGCTTCTTTTATAACAATTCAAACTTGTCATCCGATATGTTTTTGACCTGTAATCAAGCTTAGCTTCTTAATTGCATTTAACTGCTTAAGTTAGACTTAACTTATGCATTCTATTTATAGAATACTTTAGGAAAGATTCAGAATACATAGGGTTAAGCAGTTAAATGCAATTAAGAAGCTGAGCTTGATTATAGGTCAAAAACCCATCACATGACATGTTTGAATTGTTATAAAAGAAGCTTTGTACTTTAAATCTGTTTATTCTGATGAAATTCTGTATGGTACTTGAACGAAAAGCGCTTCAATAAATTTGTGGATACTACTATTCTTCAAGTGGAGCCTTTTTGTTATTCATTTGTGAGTTTGCAGTTTCAGAGTTTTGTATTTATTAAAGCTGTCAGATTAAACACTTCATGGAGGCTGGTGCTCATCTGGAGTGTTTTATGTTGCCCTGCAGAGTATCCTATCTGCATATTCCATGGTATTACAGCGGGGGAATGCATTTGTTAAATAAATAAATCTATTTAATTTCAAGCTTTTATCTGTTTGAAAATACAAAAGAAAATAAGTCTTGATTAGAATAATGTGTCCGTTGCAGTTACCAGTAATTTTCTTACTGCAGTTCAATTTGTAAAAAACTGGAAGTTTGTATCCAGAAATTTGGTTTGTTTTTCACTAAGAGCTGATAGCTGAAAAGGTTTAAAAGATACAGTGTCCCACATCAAAGTCATGAAGATGTTTAAGTCTTGTGTTTCTTAAAGGAGGGGAAGAAAAAATAACAGCACTTGGAGCACAGTTCAGGACTTTTTGCAAGCCTTGAAGTAATTTGTCATTTGTTGTGTAATACGGGCTACTGTTTAAATGCAAAATAAGTTGTTCAGTATCCTTTTTCAGTCTGTAGTGGTAAACATGCTTTTGCTCTTAGTACATCTAGTAGTTTGGCTTAAATGAAGTTTTCAATGGTAAAATAAATTCATAGTGAGGTAGCAAAAGTATAGGTGTACAAAAACGTTGCATATTACAGGGTTATATCAAATAATTTAGAGAACTATGGTAATATCCAGCATGACTGAGTTGATTTACTTACAGGATTTGGAAATCTACAAGGAGAGTATCATCTACAAATAAATGCTGATGTATTACCAGTGGTACATGCGTTTTGTGAAGCATTATTAACTCTCAAGAGTAAAACAGAAATCTTGTCATTAAAAATTGATGAGACAGCAGAATGAGTGAAGATATGACCACTATGGTAAAGCGACACAGTATAAAGTAATTAAAAAAGAACATTATCCATGGCTTACAGGTAAAGAAACGGCCTCAGCAATGCTAAATGCGAAGTTCTTTCTCTTCAGTATTAGCTGTAAGTCGATGATTCTGACAGATGCAACTAAATGACAAAAATCTTCAAATTTTAGACATTTAATCATCCATTGGAAACACAAATCGCTTAACATACTTGGGTATTTCACCAGCATCAGAAGCATCCAGAAAGTTGGAACAAGTATTTGAAGGGTTGGAAAGTACTGCAAAACAACTGTTCATGTGGAATCAGGTGCACTTAAGATCATGGCAAGAAACTGTTACAGCAGCTGAATATTACAACATGATGTTGAATTTATTTATAAATTTAAAACAACACTGGCATGTTTTAAATGTATGGGTCATATCTGACATGGGTGGATCAGCTGTGTGATTACACCCCCCATAATAACTTTTCCTCCTGCACCTGAATCAGCACTTCCCTCTTCACCCCTGTTAAACACTACTTCTCATCTTTCTTTTAATGAAACACTTCCAACTTTTTCATTGATTAACTTGTTTCTTGAATGATACTTAAATACACAGTGAATTTATGGGTCTTTGTCTTCTTTTTTTGTCTGTTAGTTGCTTAAGCTAATGGATCTGCTTTCTGTTTTTCGTGCTTCATTTTGTTTTCTATTTTAAGAAGTCTTTTTGGCCTGGTATTTTTGTTCTACGTGGGAGAGGGACACTTATTATCTTGGCTGCACATTTGACATGTTTTTATTTATTTATTTTACATTTGTTTATCGGATGGGGATAGTCCAACTGGATACATGTCCATTTTCAGCGGAGGCCCGGGGAGAAAAGCTCCGAAAAAACATTCAACAAACTGTTACAAACTCAAACTGTTTTTATCATTGGTTAACTTGTTTCTTGAATGATACTTAAATATACATTGAATTTCTGGGTCTTTCTCTTTTCTGAAAAGACTTCAAGTCTGTGTAAACTGCAAGCACTGTTGGTGACTCTTTGCTAGTTACTTTCTTCCCACCCACACACCTATTGCTGGATTTGATTTTTAAATCTGGTTATTTTAAAGGAGAACAGCACAGACAGACTCAAAAACATTTTTATTTCATCATGGTTTGGTGTTTGCTACATTTTAACACCACTCTGGGACTATTTACAGTTTTTTAAATACTTTATACATAATTTCGAAGTCTGATCGTATGAGGTCTGGCATCTTGAAGTAATTCTGATTGTTTAGTCTGCCTCTAGGTATCCTACAATGCAGTACTTGTGTGTAAAAAAATTGCATCACAAATGCCTCTTTCTTCCTAAAGCTCGTGTCACTGTACTGATTTTTACATGCATACACTGCTGTTTTTCAGTCAGTTTTAAGTAACATTTCATGCCGTTTAATGACTACTTAAAACACAAACAATGCAAATGCCACAGAACAGACTTTCAAAGTGCTTTTTAATGCTGCTGTTTCTAAATTGCAGTCTTTTGTGTGAAGCCTGAATTCTACTAGTTTGATTCATCTCTCATCCCCCTTCACACCTAACTTCCCTAGCTGTCAAAGTGCTAAGGGTAATTTGAGCCGTTGAATAAAACACACAAAATGAAGTAGATGAACCATCCGGTAAGATTTTAATCCTGGTACCTCTGCCTTTTGCCTTCAAGGGATAATTTTTTTACAAAAAAAAAAAAAAAAAAAAAACAGCATCTTAAATAGCATGTACAATGAAATAATTAAATGTTCTCTACATCAATAACTCAGTTAGGCACTGCTGTGGAGGCAGCATATGCCCCCTCATATGCAATTCTCTATATGGGTGAGTTTGAAAAACAATTTATGTATCCAACGGAATTCTTTAAAAGCAGAGTGGTCATGTATAAACGGTTTATAGATGACCTACTTATTATTTGTAAGGGTCCTTTTGAGGAATTTGAAACATTTTTTGAAAGGTTAAATTTAAACCCTCATGGGTTAAAATTTAGTTATTACATGGATAGCAAAACTATTAATTTCTTAGATGTGTTTTTTTGTTGATGGTAATGTGAAGGTCCAGCACAAACCTTTAAAGAAGCCCAGCGCAGTGAATAATTTCTTGCATGCCTCCAGCATGCATCCTTCACATTTGATCAGTGCACTGCCCTATGGAGAATTTAAGCACAATTAGACAGACGCTTCCGAAGGGTTTCTCAAGGAAACTTTTTTGGATGAGGTGGAACAAAGACTGCTTGACAGGGGTTAAATGAAGGAGAGTCTAAATCTGCGAGGAATAGGGTCACCAAGAGCAACAGCAAGGTTCATATGCAAGAGGCTTTTGCTCATGGGCATGATTCTTATTTTGGGGAAACTAAAGAAGACATATTTTATGTTATGAAGTAGTGTTTTCTCAGATAGGATAGTACATATTGTTAAACAGTTATGGCCCATGATTAGCTCTGATGAATTTTTGGGTAGAATTCTTCCCAATAGGGTAAACTTTTCCTATGGCAGAGTCTGTAATCTTAAGGAATTCTTGAACCAAACCCATTTTGCAGAGATAAATGTTTGACAGGGGGCTCTTCCCTGTGGTAATTGTAACCTTTGTTCAAGAATCTTTCAGGTACCATTATTACGAAATATCAAACAATTGGGAAGTTTAATTGCAAGTTCTGTGGAGTTGTATATATATTGGGATGTAGTTGTGAGAACGTAAGGTTGTATATAGGGCAGACAGAGGATGTCCAAAACAAGAATCCTGGAGCATCTTTTGGACATTAGAAATAATAAGAGGGGGAGTCCGTTTGCTCATCATTTTTCATCTGTTCATGGAGGGGATGGTGGTTCTTTATTTTTTAGTGTTTTGGCCAAAGTCAAGTGGTTGAGGGGTGATTTTCACTCAAGGTTAAACCATCTTGAGACCACATTTATTTTTAATTATGGTACTTTACATCCGGGGGGGCTTAAATCAAGAAGTCTCTATGAATTTTTAAAATTCAGAATTTTGTCCTGACTATTTAAATTGCTTGTTTTGCCAATATCTGCTGATATTTCAATGTTTATGATGTATTTCTATTGTATTGCCACTTTAAATGCTGATTTCTGTTGGACTAATTGTATTTATATTGCTGCTGTGGTAATTTGAATTATTGTTGTAGAGAAGATTTAATTATTTCATTGTACATGCTATTTATCTATCCCTATCTAACACATTACCATCCACTTACCCTCTCACCTACCTTCCATATACATCCTGTACCTACATCCCTCATTTGCAACCTCCTTCAAAAGCTCAAGCCATGCACCCCTTCTGCTGACTGTCTTCCAGCTGAATACCTGCAAATTGCAGCTAAAGCCATTGCCTACCCTATCTCCATACTTATAAATAGAACAATTTCAGAAAGCAAAATCCCCTCTCTATGGAAGATCTCCCATATAATCCCTTTACACAAAGGTGGCTCATCAACTGAGCTCTCCAACTATCGGCCTATTGCCTTACTCTCTCCATTAGCTAAAATAATGGAGAAATGTATACAGAGACAACTGCTTGACCACCTACTACAAAATAATCTACTTGCAGATTGCCAACATGGCTTTAGGCCTTACCATAGCACAACAAGTGCCCTGCTATCCTTCTCTGATTCTATAAACAAAAACCGTAACAAGAACACCTTTTCCTCTGCTCTATTTATTGATCTTTCTAAAGCTTTTGATATGGTGAACCATCCCATACTTATTGACACTCTAAAAGCCCATTCACTAGACCCACAAGCATTACAATGGTTTAAATCCTATTTAGAAAATAGACGACAAGCAGTTCTCTGGAATAAGAATATTTATTCATCCCTCCCTGTAAACATTGGAGTACCACAAGGTTCTATCTTAGGGCCACTTCTATTTTCCTTATTTATTAATGACCTTCATACTAGTATTTCTCAAGCCACCTGCATACAGTATGCAGATGACTCCACCTTAATTTGCTCAGCCAAGTCCATAACCTCTCTCCAGTGCCTCACCCAAACAGTATTTAACAGTGTTGAAAACTGGTTCACAAAACACTGCCTTCTTCTCAACCCCAAGAAAACTAAATTATTGCTTTTTTCTCCTACTCACAAGACACCTCAACTGCACCTCACAGTAACCTCTAACAATGGAACCATCATATCCCCTGATACTACAACCTGTCTTCTAGGTGTTACAATAGACAACAACCTTAGCTACAATGACCATATTAATTCCATTATAAAGACGGTAAACAAAAAACTAGGGACCTTATACAGAATCAAATCCTTCCTTACCTCTGCAGCCAGAAACACTATAGCTGAAACCCCCCTAATCTCCACCCTGTTCTATGCTTCTGCTATCTATACTAATCTGTCTAAAACCAACCTTACCAAACTCTCCACCTGTTATAATAACATAACCAGATTTGCTTCTGGTACCCCATTTAGAACACATCATTGTCACAACCACAAACAGCTGGGATGGTTAGAACTACAGAACCAATTACTTTTTCAACAACTTATCACCCAAAAGATCCTCCACTACCCTAAAAATACCCCAATCCTCACTAATCTCATCCCCCCTTACAAAAATCTTGCAACTCTACGCTCAGCAAATAAACTTCACATCTCCTCCATTAAATCCAACAACAAAGCTGGGGACTCACTCTTCTCAAACACCATAGGAAAGAGCTGGAATCCTCTTCCTTCTGAACTTTCCAACCTTACTTCTACTCTACTTTTTAAGAAGAATCTTAAAGAATATCTTAAATCCCACTGGCTTTGTCCCTGCTCCAACCCAGACTGAAATCTCTTGCCCCCTCCTGCTCGTTCTCAAAAAAAAAAAAAATCTTCTGTTTTAATTTTTGTTTTTACTCATAGTATTTGATTCTAGCCTAAACTTGCTAAATAACTCTTTATAACTCTACCTTTTAATGTTAATTTTGTAACAAATTTTATTTTATTTTAATTATACTTTATTGTATTTCCTTGTCATTGTTGCAGCTCGGAGCTTTTCTCCCCGGGCCTCTACTGAAAATGGACATGTATCCAGTTAGACTAGCCCGGTCAACAAATGTAAAATAAAATAAAAAAATAAATAAATAAATATATTTAAGGTGCTGTTTTTTTGTAAAAATTATCCTTTGAAGGTGGAAGGCCGAGGTACCAGGATTAAAATCTTATGCGGTGGTTCATCTACTTTGTTTTGTCTGCTTTATTCTACATTTACTGTGTCGTTTGTTGTATTGGTAATTTGAGCTGTTACCTGCTGTGATTGACAGGTCACAGCAGGAGACTTGAGTCTTGTACTGTTTCCTTGTTCTAGCATTTACTTTTCTGTATGGTTAGGGGAAGGACTGGGGAGCTGTGACAGTCGTGGTGATGTCAGTTTGGGGAGGGAACTTGCCAGAAAACTGCCTGTATTCATTGGCCTTGATGACATCAATGAACTGGAGACTGCAACAAGCTTTATCAGGGTAGGACAAAAGCTTTTTGAAAGTGAAACCACCACAGTACAGTAAGGTACTGTTCTAGTGGAGAGAAACCGTCAATTCAAAATATTTTAAGTGCTGAATTATTGTTTGTTCATAGCAGGGACGGTAAATATGGAGAAAAAGGACCCAGAAGTTGAGCATTTAATACATAATCCCATTGTTGTTCTTTAAGCTGTGGGACCATTAATTCATGTGCAACAACCATGGAACAAGATTTCTAATCACTATTGAGAATTGGCCAAGTGCTGTCAGGGATAAATGTTATGACCCAAGGTCATGTGTCTAGTGTTCACTGCACATTTTCAAAATCTTCTCCACTCAGTATTTTTTCAAGAAATTGCTTCCTTTTATGATACTGTGCTTTCTATCCTTTTTTTGTGGAAACAAAGATAAGAATGTGTTAAATAGGAATTCTACGTCTTTATGCCTATTTCTTTTCATCCACTACCAAAAACATAGATTATATTACAAAGTAACCAGGTGCAGCACAGCACGCCGACAGAGCTCGGAAACAGCGGCAATAAAAAATCAAATCAGTCACCATATAACGCTGTCTCCTAATGGCATATAAATACAGTCTCAAAGTCTCCAAAATTCAAAAGTAAGATACCCCAAGCATCCAAACGTGCTACTGTGTTCATAGATACCAGTAGTAGTGAATAATCCAAGATTGCTGTTCAGCTCATAAAAATCAAATCTTTATTCACAGAATGACACAGATAGTAAGCGCTTTCACCTTTCGGCTTCTTCAGACTTTTCAAACAGTATAACTTAGTCATTATTTAAATAACCCTCCAAAGGTTACAATTGGTTGAAGGTTTTCAAAGCTAAAGTGTAATTTAAAGCGCTAGCACTACATAAGTAACACACATACTATAATATTAAAACATTAAAACTTCTGTTAATCAGTTCCATAAATAAACCAAAGACTGACATATAATACAAAAAATATAATAAAAACATTTAAAACCTGGAATATTAAAAATCTGGTTAGAAGTCTGATTAACAGAAGTTTTAATGTTTTAATATTATAGTATGTGTGTTACTTATGTAGTGCTAGCGCTTTAAATTACACTTTAGCTTTGAAAACCTTCAACCAATTGTAACCTTTGGAGGGTTATTTAAATAATGACTAAGTTATACTGTTTGAAAAGTCTGAAGAAGCCGAAAGGTGAAACCGCTTACTATCTGTGTCATTCTGTGAATAAAGAGTTGATTTTTATGAGCTGAACAGCAATCTTGGATTATTTACTACTACTGGTATCTATGAACACAGTAGCACGTTTGGATGCTTGGGGTATCTCACTTTTGAATTTTGGAGACTTTGAGACTGTATATATATATATGCCATTAGGAGACAGCGTTATATGGTGACTGATTTGATAGATTATATTACAGTTTGAATGCTTTCCACAAAGCGTGTATGTGCCCCCTATATATATATATGCCATTAGGAGACAGCGTTATATGGTGACTGATTTGATAGATTATATTACAGTTTGAATGCTTTCCACAAAGCGTGTATGTGCCCCCTATTGGCTGTGTGTCTACCATAAAGCTCAGCTGCTGGCTGGCCAGTGTCTAGTTGCACAGACTGGGTTACCTTGGATAGCTCTGTTGAGCAAAAGCTGGGCATAAAAACAATCAACCTGCTGAACATGAACTGAAAATTGTTACACAATGTTGGTTCATTGACAGGACACAACTTGGAAGTGGATGACATGATAGTAAGGAGGAGGCTGGACATCTTATGTATCCAGGAGACATGATAGAAGGGCAATGTAGTGAAGCTGCTTGGCTTGGGATCCAGAGTCTAGTAGTCAGGAGTAGGATACATTAGAAATGGTGTGGGAATTGTGGTGAAAGAAGGGTTTCAGAAGGCAGTGAGGATGCCATCAGAATTAGTCACAGACTCATGGCAAACCGACTCCAGTGTAATGATAAGGTAGTATTCATAATCTCAGCATGTTCTCCAACAGCAGGGTTGTGATAGTGAGGAAAAGAGTGCATTCAGACAGCAGTTCCCACGCCTACTAGATAAAGCAGGGCATGAATTGGTGTTGATAATGGGTGACTTTGAATGCACATATCAGGACAGACAGAACAGGATATGAGGACTGCCTGGCTTCAAATGGGTGGGGCAACAGGAATAAGGGAGAGATCATTCTAGACTTCTGTCTGATAAATGGTGTGATAGTAGCCAACACATGGTTCAGAAAGAGAGACGGTCAAAGTTCACATATAAGAGTAGCCAGTATCCAACTCTGGTAAACTTCCTGTAGTAAGGAAAGGATACTAGGGTATAATCAATAATTGCAAATCATCCCCAGCAAAACAGTTGGCCCATCAGAGACCACTGGTTGCCATCAGCTGCAAGCAGTGGTCAAAGAGGGCTCTAAGGTCAACAGAGACCAGGCCGAAGACGCAGAAGTTGACTGGAGTGAAGGCACAACCCTAGGGCTCCAGCAGCCAAAGAGGAGCAGGAAATAGGTGTAGTTGAAGAATTGCAGCACCTCAAAACAGCATGCGTGAGGACTACAGAACTGATATGTTGCCAAGCCAGTTATGTTAATAAGGTAATGAAAGTGGGTGGTGGAATGCATCAGTCCAGGAAGTTCACAAAAGAAAGGAATACAAGAAAACGTGGGAGATAGAAAAGACCAACCAGGCTAGGAAGAAATACTGGTTGCCTAACAAAGAAGCTAAGAAAGGAGTTTAGTAGACTAGGGCATCAGAAGTACTCTACTAGCTTCTGGAAAGAGATTCAGTAGGTGGCATAAAGGAACTGCATCAGGTTGCAAGGCCAAGACAAAGATACAGAAGATAGTCGGACACCCGAGTGTTTTCAGCATCTTAGGAATGTCAAAAAAACACACAGAAGCTGTACTTAGCCAGAAACAGGCTACACTTAGAGATAAAAAGGAGACCACTAGAAGAAGTAAGAATAGCACTAAGGAAAATGAAGTCGGGGAATGCAGCAGGCACAGATGAGGACACAGCAGATGTGATAAAGATGCTGGGTGAGATAATGGAGAAATGGCTGCTGAAGGTACTCATAACAGTATGGAGGGAAAGGCATAGCCCAGATGTCTGGAGAGGAGGTGTACTTGTGCCAGTGTACAAGAACAAATGGGGGCGTCCACTGCTGTGAGCAGTACATACATATGAAGCTCCTGGTTCCAAACCATATTACACACACCTTATCTTGCTCACGCTTTTCATTTTCCATATCTATACTTTTGATGTGACTGGCACCTGTCTGAGGGTAATTCCTGATGTGCTGTAACATTCCACGATGGTGATGCACCAGGTGGTAAAAAATTAAAAAGAGCATTTCGGATTTGGTTTGTGCAAACATAACTGGGACTGACCAACTGCATTTACCACTTACAAATTCACATAGCTGACATCAGAAGGATTTGTCATGAGAATTTTTCTCTTGCATAACAGCAATGGCAGCCCTTGAATGACAGCTACGATTTTCAGAGACTGAGCCATTAGCTGGAAAGCAGTGCTGTGCAAGGTGGAGGAAGCGTTAACATTCGTGTCCTTTACAGCACTTCCCCTTTACTAACTCTTATCACATAAAAGTAGTATTTTTTATTTTGTAACTTAACACTCCTTTCTTCATAAAGTCCATGCCCAATGAATGAGTCAAAACTTAAAGCTGCACAGAAAGTGTGTGTGTGTGTGTAAATTTATACACATGCCTGAGACTCCTTACTTACTAATGCTTGATATGTACTTTTTTAATAGTAGTTGCTAATAATTAATGCATATGTTGAAGCACAAAACAGTAATACATCTCTTTCTCATTTTATCCTTGTGTTGTATTTAGTAATAATCTAAAAACAGTTCTAATCCTGACTGATTATAATTTGTTGGTTTTGCACTGATATGTAAATCTGCTTAATTACTTGTATCTTTCTTTAACTGTACTGTATTCTTCTAGAGCTGCATACATATGCCTCCATTAATAGTATCACACTGACTATTAATTCAGCAGTAACATTTCATTTTTAATGTACTACAGCCTGCTTATTCTGTTTTTAGTGCTTCACCCACATTCCATGTGTAAAGGGGCTGTTCAAAAGTATGGCACACACACAAATATAACTATACACACATGTATGTATGTGTGATATACAGTACACGTGTGTGTGTATATATATATATATATATATATATATATATATATATATATATATATATACACACACACACACACACACACACACATATATATATATATATATATATATATATATATATATATATATATATATAGATAGGTTCATACTAGGCTATCTGCCCTGGGGCAATTATAAGCCTAGCCCAATTCTGTATGGCTTACGCCACCCCTTTATTTGAGTATACTGTTCCCTTTTTAAGTTTAGTTTACTGTGCCTCTGTCTAATAGTGACACGGGAGTAATCCTTGGGACAAACCTACGATCCCCCATCCACTTATCGAGATTCGATTCAGTGTGGTGCTCTGCCTCACATGAACTGGAATTCTATTCCAGAGCGAAGGGAGCCTCTGGGTTATGAACCTGTCCCTCCAGCAAGTTCTATTTATTTCTGTGCTGAGGTTCAAGTCCCTCGAGCATGTGGCTCTAAGGGATTTAGATTTACTGAGGTGGAGCATGTCCATTAATTCTGGATTTGACATAGCTTTGTATGTCAGGCATAGATCGCCTCGAAGTAGGCAGTATGCAACTGAGTAGAGCTGGAGTTTTTTTAACCGAGCAGCATATGGCATCTGTTTGAGACCCTTGATCCTCTTGGTGAGATACTTTTGGGGTCTTTCTAATTGCTGCAGGTGTCGGGTAAGGTACATCCCAAAAGGGGCATTGTATTCTATGATAGGCCTGATAAGGGATGAATAAAGGAGCACAATTACCTCTCTTGATCTAGATGTGAAAACCTTCGTGATGAGGTGGGCTATGTAGAAGGTCTTTCTAACCACTTTGGCAATGTGGTTTTCAAAGGAGAGATTGCTATCAACTTGGGTCCCCAGGTCCCTAATAACTTTCTCTGTACTTAATGGGTTTCCGCCTATGTGGTAATTTGTGGGCACATTGTTTTTGCCAAAGGGTATGACTATACATTTTTTGGCATTTAGCTTTAAACCATGGCGCTGGCACCAGTTATCTGTCTCTGTGAGACCTTTTTGAAGGATGTTTGTGTCAGCTGGAGAGTTGATTATGGCGCCCAGTTTGCAGTCGTCTGCGAACTTGGTGAGCCATAGTCCTCCCATGTTTGCCTGTACCTCGGAAAAGTATATATCGAACAAGAGTGGTCCCAGGACAGAACCCTGTGGGATGCCACTTGTGACCAGTTTCGAGTCTGACATGGCTCCAGCAACTCTCACTCTGTGGGTTCTGTCTTTGAGCCAGTTTGCGACCCATCTTGTGACATGGGGGTTTACATTTAAGCTGTATAGCTTATCTATGATGCCCGAGTGGGGTACTGTGTCAAATGCCTTTGCAAGGTCCAGATAGGCTGTGTGGACTACCTTCCCTTCATCTATGGCTTTGGTGACTGTTTCAAAGAAGTCAACCAGGTTCAAAAGGCAGGATCTGCCCTTGACAAAGCCGAACTGGGTAGGAGCTAGTGTCTGTAGGTCCCCAATGTCTTTGTTTATGAGCTCCATGATGATCCTCTCCATATCCTTGCAGACTAAGCTAGTCAGGCTTATGGGGCGATAGTTTCCAGGGTCCGTAGAGGCTCCACCTTTGTGGAGTGGGACCACTGTTGCTATACGCCATTCTGTGGGCACATATCCTTTAGTGAGGCTGAGATTGTATAGCCGTTTTATTTGAGGGATTAGTTCCTCTTGTAGTTCATGTAGGACGCAACCTGGGACGCCATCTGGTCCCATGGAAGCAGTGTTTTTTGCTTTGGAGAGGGCAGCCTTCACCTGAGCATCTGAGATGTCCTCTGCTGGGATAGATACTTGCTCTTTTGGGGGGGAGGGGGTGGAGAAGTTTGCACTGAACCTGTCTGCCAGGATATTGGCGATGTCTGTGGGTTCAGTGTATTTTGTGTCGTTTAGAATCAACTCAGAACAAGTCTGGGAGTTGAATCCCAGGTTTCTAACATAACTGAAAAAGCCTTATGATTGTCTTTGGTGACCTGTGCAATTTTTCTCTCGAAGCTGGCCTTGGAAGATTTTATGAGGGATCATAATTTTTTTGCTAGTACTGATCAGAGATGCCTTCCCTATTAGGGATTTTGCTCTATCATGTAGTAGCTTCTTCCTTCTGTTGTACAGTTTATTTATGGCAGGGGTCCACCAGACTGGACGCCTGCCTTTGGATGATTGGGTCTTGGTTTTGTTTGGGATAGCATGATCCATGCATTCCTGGAGATGTCCGTAGAATGCATTTATATAGGATTCTGCAGTTTGGGCTGTAGTTTCCACTGGCCCTGGGGCCTTGAAGGATTCCACTTCGGTTTTGAGAAGTGAGAAGTTCGCTTTTGAGAAGTTTTTCACTGTGGTTTTCTGGGCTGGGGTGGGGTCGGGATGTGGACATCCAGTGAAATTAATTTATGGTCTGATCTTACCAATGATGGATATACTTCTGGTGTGGAGCATAGGGTCCCCATGTTGGTAATGATCAGGTCTAGTATGTTGTCCCCTCTTGTGGGAGTGGTGACTAGTTGTTCCATAGCATTTGAGTTTATAATTTCCAGGAATCTTTGGGCTAAGGTGCTGGGGCTTGAGTAGTGCTCCCAGTCAATATTTGGGTAGTTGAAGTCGCCCAATATAATGGTGTTCGGAGAGATCTTCATGTTCTCCAATGTTTTCAGGAAAGCCGAATGGGATTCCTGACTTTGAGAGGGTGGTCTGTAGTATGCTATAAACTGAAAAGCGGTCTTGCCCACTGTTAGTTGCACATGGATGGTCTCCGATACTTCGTGCAATGCCACTAACCTGGAGGTGTGGATATCCTTGATAAATATGGAAACTCCCCCTCCTTTTGTGGTTCGGTCCGGGTTTTGGGGCCGAAAAGCATGATACGAGGTATAGCCTGGTAGTGCTGGGGTGCTCTCTGGAGCTTTGAACCAGGTTTCTGTCACTGCACATTTATCGATGTTCTCCATACTGAGGAGAGCTTCGAGTGCATGCATCTTGAGGTTAAGACTTCTGGCGTTTAGCAGAATTACCCTTAGTTTCTTGTTCCTTGTGCTGTCTATGGGGGTGGGTTTGACTTTTGAGCCTTGCCTAAAAAAGGCACTATGGGGGTGGCAAGAGCCTTTGCCAATATCTGAAAGCCCAGTGGTGACAGGTGCAAGCTGTCCCTAGCGAAGCAACGTGGCTTGTCGAGCATGTCATCCCAGGCTGACAGACACTGGATCCCCTTTGAATGACACCATCATTTTAGCCAATTGTTAAAATCGATCATTTTGTCTTTGTACTGTGGCATCATTATAGGTGAGGGTAAGATGCTGCTCAAGGTCAGGGTCATACCAGCCTGGGTTACATGATCAGAGAGCTCCTCTATGTCTGTGTGTATATATATATATATATATATAGATATATATATATATATATATATATATATATATATATATATATATATATATACATATATATATATATATATACACACACACACACACACACACACACACACACACACACACACACACACACACACACAAGTATATCTGTGTGTGTATACTAATTAGACTCTGTCCCTAGACCCCTGTCTCCCTTCACCTTCTTTTCTCTTAACACCTGCCTTTATCTTATCAGGTAGCATCTGTGCTATATTCTACTTACTTTTCTTCCTCTCTAAAAATTCCCTAAGCTACTAACAACCATCAACTGTCTTCCTAGCCTTGATAACCACCTCCCATCTTCCTGCACTACCCTCTCCATATATTACCTCCCAGGTTTAGCTGACATACTATTCTTCAACCTCTACCATAACCCTCAGCTTAATCTTCACACAAATCTAATTTGTGTTATTAATCTACACTGTTGTGTTAGCATATTTAACATCTTGTCCATTGTCTCTGTTTAAAATTGTTTAATTGTACATGGTTTGTAACTTTGAAGGTTTTCTCCCTGGATGTCTGCTGAAAATGGGTTTTTGACCCAGTTGGACTTTCCTGGTCAACAAATGTAAATATATAGGCCATTTTGCACATGAACTTCAGAGCAAATGCAATGACAACACTTTGTACGATTCTACACAAATATCAACTCATATATACTACAGGGTTGGGCTGTGACTGCATAACAGGGAAAAGGTGCAAAGGGAAAGTTTTAAATAGCTGAGCTGAAACATCAAAGTACAGGCAAGCCTGCAAATTTAGAAACAGCCCACGGTTACAACACTGTATAAATATAAAGATTATAAGATATTCTGTAAAGTTAAAGATGGGTCAGTTATGTATGTAAGATACTGGTCAGGTCTCTTAGCATCTACAAGTGCATAACTTGTGAAGCCTGATAAGCAACAATGACTCTGGTTTTTTGTACAGGAAGGGGTAATCTGGGCTAACAGGTATCATGCTGAGGGGATGATTTCATTATGCAGACATGACTCCTCTGTGTCACTTCAATTGACTGTAGCAACGGAAGATGAAGCAGGTATGATGCATATGCATGGGAACCCTAAGTGACAGAAGTAGCTTAGCATAATCCCTGGAATCTTAAAAATGGCATCAGATGAGGTATGAGAACTATCAGTTAGGAAACCAGTTTTTAAACTTGATACACATTAATATTCAGAAGAAAAGATGGCAGGACACTGCTGCTGCTCAATAAAACTTTTAATAAAAACTTTAAAACAAGTAAACGAAGTAATCCAAATGCAGACAAAATGAAAAAAGGTTAGCTTTGGTTACACCCTTCATCAGACAACAAACACTGCATGCACATTCTTTTTAAAAGAGTCACAACCAATGAAAACCTTATAGGTCAATGAAACACACGCCTCTTCAGGAGTGTGGGTTTTAAAGGAATAACATCATTTAAACCTGGGGGTAGGTGTGCCATTAAGTCTATAATCCATTTAGTTTCATCCAAGGCAGTCTGCAGCCTGACATCCCCCCCCCGATTATTCATTCTAATGTTGACTATCACTCTAAATGAAAAGCTATGTGTTGGATGTATGCATATATGCCTATACAAGGCGTTGCTGTCATCCCTATTCCTTATACTTCCTAAATGTTGTAGGATTCTCACCTTAAACATGTTTGTGGTCATGCCCACATAGAAACTGGGGCATTTTGTGCATTCAGCCAAATAGACCACATTTGAGGTCCTGCAAGTGGCTCTACCCTTAAAGACAACATTCTTCCCGGTGGTTCTATGTATAAAGTTAACCTCTTTATTGATAAAGCTGCAAGCTTTACACGTACCACATGGAAGTGTACCTGCCCTGCTCTTAAATGGCCTGCTCTCAGAGACTATTCTCCTTACATAAAATGTCACTCAAGTTCTTATTCCTTCTATATTGAAAATAAGGTCTGTTATCAGTTAGCTCCTTTAAACTGGTATCACTGGTGAGGATGTTCCAGTTGTTGTTAACAATTCTACAGATGTCACTGATGTTGCTCCCATAGGTGAACAACAACTTGGTGCCTCTCTGTATGGTGGTATCCTGCACGGTCACTACGGGAGCCTGGGGCTGATTCCTATTGAGCCAAGGTCTAGATTTAGTATGTCTATAGATCTTACCATTATCTATAACGTTCCTTACCATATTCTTCCCATAGCCTCTCTGCTCAAAGTGCCCCGTTAGATTCACTAACTCTTGTTCAAATTGCTTGTCATCTGTGCTAATCCGGGAGACACGACTCACTTGCCCTCTAACAATGTTTGGGAAAATGTGGCGAGGATGCATGCTGTCGTAAGACAGCAGGGTGTTTTTCCAACAGTCTTTCTTGTGTAGGCTAGATGAAAAGCCTACTTGTTGTTGTGTGATCCTCACATCTAAAAAATCTATAGAGTGGTAAGATGTGTTCGCACTAAACTTAAGGAAGGTGGTGGTAGTATGTAGGTATGACAAAAAACTGTTAAACTTGTCATATTCTCCATTCCAAAGAATAAAAATATCATCTACAAATCTAACATACATCAAGATATGATCCTTCCAAGTAGCATTTCCCAAAATATTCATCATTTCCCATTTTGAGAGGACAAGGTTCGCATAGGTATTGGCACAGGGTGTGCCCATAGCTACACCCTGTGCTTGCCTATACGTGGAGCCAGCTCCCAGAAAAACATTATTGTCCAGCACTAATGTTAACAGATCCCTAATGAGTTCTATTTTGTTCTCAGTGACACCCAAACCTGTCAAAAGTTCAATTATAGAGGTAATACCATAATCATTGTTGATCACTGTAAAAAGACTATTAATGTCTAGTGTCACCATAAGAACATTATCTACACTGGCAGGTTTGATAACATTCCCCAAGATCTGTAAAAAATGCCCTGTGTCTATCAGGATATTATCCATTTGCTGGATATAAGGTTTTAATAAAAAATCTATCCATATGGAGACATTTTCGGTTACCCATCCCCTGCCCGAAATAATCGGCCTAAGGGGTGGGTCATTCAAACATTTGTGCAGTTTGGGTAGTGCCTTAAATATTGGGATTACTGGTTTCTCTATCAGTAAAAACTGATAAGTCTCTTCAGTGATACTAAAGTTGTTCTTCAGGGTATTTAACTTCTTATGTACTTTATCAACTATATGTTTTACAGATACAGGATTAATCTCTATATAAGCCATATCATCTTGTAGCAAATGTTTTATTTTGTCATTGTACCATGTAGTGTCCATTAAAACAATAGCTCCCCTTATCCGCCTTTTTATTGTTATGGAAGCGTTGTTAGCTAATCCTTCAAAGCTGTGGTCTGCTCTGTAGTTAAATTATAATATTTGGAAAAGAGACCTTCGGTATAATACTTGGCCATATCTTTCTCACAAGCACTCAAAAAAAGATGTAAGGTGGGTGAAAGCTGTGGTATAAACCCACTTGCTTTTTTAGGTACATTACAGTTAGATATATCATTACCAAACATGCTCTTCAGCATCACGTTTCTACAAAATAACATGATGTCAGTAATTACCTCATTATGCATACAAGGATTGCTAGGCACAAAAGTTAGTCCCTTGTTCAAGACGAACAACTCGTCCGTGGTTAGACAGTGTGATGATAAATTATAAACAATGTTATTACAGAAGCCAGGAGTCATTGGAGAATCCTTCTCCTCTTCCCAGCCTCCCTGTCGTCGCTCTGTGATCTTCTCCCGGCCCCTCTCTTCTTGGCGGGCGCCGGTAAGTGTTCCAACAAACGCTTACGTCCCTGCGATGCCTTGGGCCGTGCTCCAGTCCCTGCTGTAACCTCTTCCATATCTTGTGCAACAATCGACAGGACATCGTTCCCAGCCGTTGCAGAAGATGTTCCGGCTTCAGTCATGCTCTGCTGCCCAGTGCTACGCAAGCCGGCACTGTTGGTATCGATGTCCGGGATCAAGTGGGTGGGGAAAGTCCCGTTGTCAATGTCACCTCCCTGTGTGTGGTGAACGGGGGGTGAAAGTGGATCAACTGTGTCAGCAATGGTGTTACGTCGTCCGTGAGCAGGCTCTGTACGTCCTGCTGTGACGCCTGCTGCCATTGGCAACCCTGCTCGTTCTCTGGAGTCCCTGGAATGCCCAGTGGGTTCTGTAAAGGTGTGTGTCTCTCTCAACCGTTCATCTTGTGCTCTGGAATCCCTCTGATACCGTGGATTTCTGGGCCAAATGAAGATATTTCCTTTAGAGAAATCCTCATGATCCCTCTTGATTTTATTTAACTTATCAAGACGTAATTTCTCGGCATTGTCATGAAGTGCTCCGCATATCTGTTGTAAGCATTGCTTACTTCTAGAGTCTGTAAAGTCACCCTCTAATTTGCACAGGAGGAGCTTCACCTCCTCATTTAACTTTTCCATTTCAGGTGCAAAGAAGCTGATAAGCAGTTCCATGTACTTAAAACTGGTGTCTATGTTTAGTGCCTGCCATTTAGCCAGCAATTCAGGGAAACGATCTCCTTGTGCCGGCATACACATGACTCTCATGCCTCTAGGTACAATGCCATATTCAAGGCAAGCTTCAAAATGAAATTTTTGCCACTGCAAATGTTGTAATTTATTCATTTTAAAGTTCAAATCTTTCAACAAGTCCTCAAATGTTTTATCAACAGGTGCAGGCATATCATTACTTCCTTTTCTATTTTTAGCTGTATCAAAACCCAAGTTAAGAAGCGGATTTAAAAAAGGTGTAAGAAGCTTCTTGGACCAACAACCATTTATCGGTCCAGATTAAGATCAAGAGGGGTCATGAGGATTTCTCTAAAGGAAATATCTTCGTTTGGCCCAGAAATCCACGGTATCAGAGGGATTCCAGAGCACAAGATGAACGGTTGAGAGAGACACACCTTTACAGAACGCACTGGGCATTCCAGGGACTCCAGAGAACGAGCAGGGTTGCCAATGGCAGCAGGCGTCACAGCAGGACGTACAGAGCCTGCTCACGGACGACGTAACACCATTGCTGACACAGTTGATCCACTTTCACCCCCCGTTCACCACACACAGGGAGGTGACATTGACAACGGGACTTTCCCCACCCACTTGATCCCGGACATCGATACCAACAGTGCCGGCTTGCGTAGCACTGGGCAGCAGAGCATGACTGAAGCCGGAACATCTTCTGCAACGGCTGGGAACGATGTCCTGTCGATTGTTGCACAAGATATGGAAGAGGTTACAGCAGGGACTGGAGCACGCCCAAGGCATCGCGGGACGTTTTGGAACTTTACGGCCCGTCAAGAAGAGGGGCGGGAGAAGATCACAGAGCGACGACAGGGAGGCTGGGAAAAGGAGAAGGATTCTCCAATGACTCCTGGCTTCTGTAATAACATTGTTTATAATTTATCATCACACTGTCTAACCACGGACGAGTTGTTCGTCTTGAACAAGGGACTAACTTTTGTGCCTAGCAATCCTCGTATGCATAATGAGGTAATTACTGACATCATGTTATTTTGTAGAAACTTGATGCTGAAGAGCATGTTTGGTAATGATATATCTAACTGTAATGTACCTAAAAAAGCAAGTGGATTTATACCACAGCTTTCACCCACCTTACATCTTTTTTTGAGTGCTTGTGAGAAAGATATGGCCAAGTATTATACCGAAGGTCTCTTTTCCAAATATTATAATTTAACTACAGAGCAGACCACAGCTTTGAGGGATTAGCTAACAACGCTTCCATAACAATAAAAGCGGATAAGGGGAGCTATTGTTTTAATGGACACTACATGGTACAATGACAAAATAAAACATTTGCTACAAGATGATATGGCTTATATAGAGATTAATCCTGTATCTGTAAAACATATAGTTGATAAAGTACATAAGAAGTTAAATACCCTGAAGAACAACTTTAGTATCACTGAAGAGACTTATCAGTTTTTACTGATAGAGAAACCAGTAATCCCAATATTTAAGGCACTACCCAAACTGCACAAATGTTTGAATGACCCACCCTTAGGCCGATTATTTCATGTCTCCATATGGATAGATTTTATTAAAACCTTATATCCAGCAAATGGATAATATCCTGATAGACACAGGGCATTTTTTACAGATCTTGGGGAATGTTATCAAACCTGCCAGTGTAGATAATGTTCTTATGGTGACACTAGACATTAATAGTCTTTTACAGTGATCAACAATGATTATGGTATTACCTCTATAATTGAACTTTTGACAGGTTTGGGTGTCACTGAGAACAAAATAGAACTCATTAGGGATCTGTTAACATTAGTGCTGGACAATAATGTTTTTCTGGGAGCTGGCTCCACGATAGGCAAGCACAGGGTGTAGCCATGGGCACACCCTGTGCCAATACCTATCTTTCCTTGTCCTCTCAAAATGGGAAATGATGAATATTTTGGGAAATGCTACTTGGAAGGATCATATCTTGATGTATGTTAGATTTGTAGATGATATTTTTATTCTTTGGAATGGAGAATATGACAAGTTTAACAGTTTTTGTCATACCTACATACTACCACCACCTTCCTTAAGTTTAGTACACATCTTACCACTCTATAGATTTTTTAGAGTCACACAACAACAAGTAGGCTTTTCATCTAGCCTACACAAGAAAGACTGTTGGAACACCCTGCTGTCTTATTGACAGCATGCATCCTCGCCACATTTTCCCAAACATTGTTAGAGGGCAAGTGAGTCGTGTCTCGGATTAGCACAGATGACAAGCAATTTGAACAAGAGTTAGTGAATCTAACGGGCACTTTGAGCAGAGAGGCTATGGGAAGAATATGGTAAGGAACGTTATAGATAATGGTAAGATCTATAGACAGACTAAATCTAGACCTTGGCTCAATAGGAATCAGCCTCAGGCTCCGTGACCGTGCAGGATACCACCATACAGAGAGGCACCAAGTTGTTGTTCACCTATGGGAGCAACATCAGTGACATCTGTAGAATTGTTAACAACAACTGGAACATCCTCACCAGTGATACCAGTTTAAAGGAGCTAATTGATAACAGACCTTATTTTCAATATAGAAGGAATAAGAACTTGAGTGACATTTTATGTAAGGAGAATAGTCTCTCTGAGAGCAGGCCATTTAAGAGCAGGGCAGGTACACTTCCATGTGGTACGTGTAAAGCTTGCAGGTTTATCAATAAAGAGGTTAACTTTATACATAGAACCACCGGGAAGAATGTTGTTTTTAAGGGTAGAGCCACTTGCAGGACCTCAAATGTGGTCTATTTGGCTGAATGCACAAAATGCCCCAGTTTCTATGTGGGCATGACCACAAACATGTTTAAGGTGAGAATCCTACAACATTTAGGAAGTATAAGGAATAGGGATGACAGCAACGCCTTGTATAGGCATATATATACATCCAACACATAGCTTTTCATTTAGAGTGATAGTCAACATTAGAATGAATATGTCAGGCTGCAGACTTGGATGAAACTAAATGGATTATAGACTTAATGGCACACCTAGGTTTAAATGATGTTATTCCTTTAAAACCACACTCCTGAATCATTGACCTATAAGGTTTTCATTGGTTGTGACTCTTTTTAAAAAGAATGTGCATGCAGTGTTTGTTGTCTGATGAAGGGTGTAATCCGAAAGTGCTAACCTTTTTTCATTTTGTCTGCATTTGGATTACTTCGTTTTAAAGTTTTTATTAAAAGTTTTATTGAGCAGCAGCAGTGTCCTGCCATCTTTTCTTCTGTTTTGCTTATTTTGGATTCGCAGGACTTGGGCAAGGCTAAGTGGATTCATTTTGTTTGGTACACATTAATATTCACATGGTGCTTGAGTCACAAAACAGTTACATGTAAGCATGGACAGGAGGCCAGAAAGTGTCTCAGAAGTAATATACATCCATATTGTGCAGTCTGTATTCCACTGGCTAAGTAAACAGCCACATTCAGCACAGGGGTATGTGAGGCCATATCAACATCTTGTTACATGACAAAATCTTGCGGATTAGCATAATGGAATTAATAGACATCACAGCTGATAATCAGTATCATCTTGTACCTTCTGACTCTCAATTACTGGTTTCATTACATGTGTACCATACAGACAATCTCAAATGGTGAAGAATGGGTAAGAGATTGTGTTGGGAATGACCTTGAGCTTGGGCATTACCACAAAGTGGTTTAAGACAAAGGTCCATAAATGATCTTGCATTTTCTATTTTGACATCAGAAACATTGATAAATGAAAACCTCTTCCCCACTAGAAGATGGGAACCATTTCTATTACCCCCTCCTAGTAAAGCATGTGCTGTAGGACAGGAGGGAACAGAGGTGTTTGGTCTCGGGATGTGGAATGATTCCCTGTAAGGGAAGGATCTGTTCCCATTAAGTCAGTTCCAGAACCCATTTGTCTGAAACAGACTGCTGCCAAAGAGACAGAAATAGAGAATCTGACTTAATGGACGTGCTAAGAGAATGCCAGGGAGGGAAGTGGTACAAGGTCACTTACATATGCATTCTGACCTTTTAGACTGTCCTTCGTTCTGCAGGCATTCCTACTTTCTTTTTGGATACCTCCCCACCATTGTTTTTAATGTCTGCTTACCAACATATTGCTGAGGTGGTTAGTTGAGTTTCTTGCTGCAGTTTGACAAGGGAGCAAAATAACCTTTGGAAAATTGAGAGGGGAGGGTTAAAAAAAGCAGAGAGATTCCCTGTATATCAGTTTAACCCGTTCATCACATTTTGATAACGTTTGCAACAGTGGAACCAAAATCTGTATACAAAGGTGAATTTTAATGCTCATTTATACATCTTTTGCGAGGTTCTGAAAATGAAGCCAGGCAAACCTCCTCAACACAGTACTAGCTAGAGCAAGCATACTGCACTGACTTCGTGTTGCGCTAACAGGATTCCTGTCAGCCCAGCTAGGCACTACCATTTTGTTTACACTACCCATGCTAACCACACAAACACCTGCAGTGTACTGTTGAACCTTGTTGCTTTGCCCATCTCTGTACAATATGCCGATTTAACACCTACAGTGGGCCACAGCTCATGGTGATGTCAGCTCTGGACGTCTCACAGTCACTCCATATAACAGGGTGGCCTCAGCCCTGCTATGCTACATCATTCACTTTTACACCATCCATACTAAACACACACACAGACACACAATGTACTGGTGAACAATGGCGCTTTGCCTACTGCTGCACCAAAAATGCTGCAATAAATGTGGGGGATCCAAGGTGCAGGTGCTGTCAGCTCAGGCACCAAATAGTTGTTACAGCAAGCCCACTGTACTGACACCAGATGATCCCTAAAAAGGGTTAGTACCACTCCCGCTCAGCTCCACTGTTCACTGTTACACCATCTAACACAAACAGATGCGTGCACACATACATGCACTGTGCTGTTTTGCCAACTTTTCCACAAAGCAACAATGTAACAGTTACACTGGACCTTCAGTGTTGATGTCAGCTAAGGATATTCAACATTTGTCACAGTAAGCACAGTCCACTAACATCAGAATCACCTCCAACAAGTTGTGTCAAGTCTTGCTCTGATCAATTATTCCCAATTAGACAATGTATACTAAACAGACATACATTCACACATGTACACTTGTACAATGTACTGGCAAACCATGGTAATTTGCCCACCTCTTCTTAAAACAGTGATGTAATAACTATGGGCAACCACTGCTCATAAGGATCTCAGCTCAGTGTAACTGAATTCAGTTGGAGCAAGCACACTCTCCAGCTGTTTCCCTAACGGGATTGCTGTCAGCCCAACTAGGCTCTTATAATCTCAGGTACACACACTGCTAAACACACCCACAGTGTGCCATTGAGCCGTGCTGCTTTGTCCACATCTCCACAAATCAATGAGGCAACAGCCATGGGGGACCCTAGCTGCTGCTGATGTCTGCTTAAGGCACCTACCAGTTGTTGCAGCAAGCCCACTGTAGTGATGCCAGATGCTCTCCTGCCAAGGTAGGTGCCAGTCCAGCTTATATCCTTTTTTTCCCCCTTTACACCATCACCTCCTAAATACGCATGTACACACACTTGTACAATGTACCAGTAAACCAGGGCTATTTCCCCACCTGTTCATACAACACTGATGCAGCAGAGAAGTCCAGCTATGATTCACAGCTAGCCATTACCTCACCCATAAAAACATTTGTTTTTCATTTAACCTGTCCTCATAATACTGTGGCATCCATGGGAAACCCAGCTGTTGATGACTTCAGCTCAGGATTGGCATCAGTTGTTGCAGCAAGGACACTGGACGAGAACCATTCACTCACTCAGCATGCAGTTGGCAGTACTACTTTGCATCATTGTTTATTAGTACAACCTTCCAAATGAATCAAACACACCATGCAGCTGTCATTCCAGTTTTGCATGATGATTCACTGATACAACTTCCAAACCAAATGCACACAGAGCAACAAACATATACACAAACACATACATTTGCCAACGCATGCAAACACACACAATTTGTGTTAACATAATTTAGTCATTTAATTACTCTGTTCACTATTGTAGATCAGATTGTGTATATACCTTTAAGAAGCTTTCCATGGGCTTGCACATGTGTAAAAATACTGAGTACATACAAGCCAAACTGCCATTTTTTAGAGAGCTGTTGAGATGTAAGCATGCATGTATGAGATAGTCTGTCAATCAGTTTGTTTATATTTTATGTTGCTGCTGTGCAACCAGATGTGTTTCTATGTAATGAAGTATATAAATGAACTACTGCACCAGTTCATCTTGTATGATAAAGGACAAGTGACATGGTGTCAGAAGTGGGATCCAGAATCAAGACCAAGAAGCAGTCAGTCAAATGTTGGAGGAGTGTACAGTAGTGGATTATCCCTACTGTATGTACGACTTGCAAAACGAGTCAGAAATTAATTCCAGGTATTAAAAATTATTATTTACTTGACAAATATAAAACAAAGCACTCAGAATGCTCAAAACAAATTTCTAGTTAAACAAAATGCCCAAAACTGTGACATATTGATAAAAATATTCAAAATAATTGTGAGAATTTTGAAACCATGTCCAAATCCACAAAATTTATAAAGTAAGGAAAATTACTGCATTTTTTCACTATCTGCTACTTTTTCACATTATACACTTTGGATATCCCAAATAGCTTTAATTAAAGTCTTTGCAAGTTTGTGCAGTATTACAGTACAGTTATTCCACAAACTACAGTAATTTCAAAGCATATTTCGCAAAGTGTTTAATGGGCATTTGAATGGTATTACAAGTACCTGGTGTGTCTGCATGTTCATACATGAATGTATCTCCAAAGAAATAGTACCTAAAGGGTTACGCATCTATAAATATCCTAATAATGTTATCCCAGGTTCAAAATTTAATTTAGAACTTTTAGATATTTTTAACAAATGTGGTATATGTTGAACTGGAAACTTAAAAAGAAAAATAAATTCAGGAGAAGACATCAGGAAATAGAAGCTTAGATAGAGTTATTACATATGATGATTTTTTTTTTCCATTGAGGAAGGAAAGGTCAAATAATAGAATATAAGAACTGAAGATAGATAGAAAGTAGGATGAAGGAAAGAAAAAAAAATAAAAAATGAAATTGACTTGGATGAAGATAAGCACAACACAAGTTATCCTAACCCCCCCCACCCGAGGGAGGAGGAAATTTATCATAAAAACAACACATGGACATGGTTGAATAACAATGATGATCTTGAAGTAATAACTTTTTGTTTTTGTTGTTCCCAGTTCTGAGGAGAAGTTCCCACGAAGAATTTTTAATAAATATGGGGAAAGAAGAGATATTTTAAATATTAATTATTTCCTTTAACTTATTTTAACCCCTTCTTTACTTCATGTGAGATTCAACACCCACCCCCAAATGATGACTTATAATAATAAATCCACATATATAATTTCAGCTCATTGATTTTTTGGAAAAAGTTTTTTTTTTTTTTTTCTTTAATAAAAATTTAGACTATTTTGGTGATTGTGGGTTGGCTAAATAGAGATAAAATATTTTAAGGAAAATTAACTTAAAATTTCTCTAAAAAAATAATACTAAAACTAATAATCAACATAATACAAGTAGTCCACTATATACCCGCCCTTACACCACACTTAAAGATTAAGAAACTAAGTAAGTAACTTAAAAAAAGTATTGAGAAAAACTGTTTAAAAGAAAATGTAAACCTAATTTGATAGAAAAATATGAAAAAATATTGTATGAAATTAATAGAGAATATAGAATTTGAAAATAATCGATACATGAAATTAGATAAAAATACCAGATAATGAATAAATATCAATATGGAGTATGATGGAGTATGGAAAATATGAATGTACATTTTGTGGGATGAAAAATATCAACCTGTAACCAAAATGAATAATATATATAATATAATAAAAAATATACTAAATAAAAATGTACTTGATTTGAAGTAGTATATTGAAAACCTTATTTGAATAGAAAAACCCCCAAAGTCCTCGATATTTGGCATTCTAAATAACCTAGATAATTGGATCCCCCTTTAAGACCAATAGTCTCTGCATATGCTAAAAATTCAAAAATCTCAAATTTATGGATACTAAGACCAAAGAGGTGTGGAGAAACGTGAACAAATATTTAAAAAAGATTCTTTTCTTCTTATTAAAGGAATTTAAGATATCAAAAGACAGTGATTTTTTATTTAAATATTATAAAGACTCTTTTCCTTTTCCCTTCCAGACCATTTCAGAAGGTACAGAAATGTTTGAGGAAATAATATTGATGATATATAATTGTAAAATAAAATCCCAAATAGTGAGTAAAATAGTGTGTTTTTGGCTGATGGAAAAATCTTTAATCTAAAAAATTTAATTTTTTACAAAAGTGAGCTTTTGGCTAGCATGTACAGTGTCAGCCCACAATTGCTAAACTAAATGCTAGCCAAATGGGAGGAAGTGCTAGCTTTCAGGCCACATATGTGTTTTACAAACTCAATTTGAGGCCCTCTTCATTGAGGAATTTTATTTTTTGACATTTGAGGGGAAGAAAAGTTAAATGAAGAAAAGTTAACCTCCTTTTGACAATGTTTTATTTGATATCCATTTTTTGAAATTCATGCACAAGATATATGATATTAACAATACATAGTCCATAGATAAAATTTATAAGAAGGAACCCATAGAAACAATTCTTTTTTACATTGAAATTTATCTCACCTATTTTTGTTAAAAGAACATTAACCAAAGGATTGTTCAATTTGAGCAATTGCAGAATGATTGTTATTAGTGAATGAAGGCTTGTGAGAGAAGAAGTTTAGAGAACATCAGTTTGTTTGAAGATATACAGAATGTCAAGGGATAAACAAAGAAGAGAGGTTGAGAAAAGCAGAGGAGAAAATTAAGAAAAAAGAAGAAAAGTAAAGCCAGCTATGAAAAAAGGTAAAAGAAAAAGAAAAGAAAATCAAAGAAAAAAAAACCTAGCATTTAAAAACAAAAAAAATACCATTAAATTGTATTTGAATTCAAGACCAGGAAGGATTCATACATTTAATGGAAGTAGATTTTGGGATTTTAGTAACAATAATTTTAGTAAAAATGATATACAAATGAAGATATGTACTAAATTCATTATATGAAAGAAACAATAGGAAAATGAGTAAAAGGCACAAAAATCATTGGAAATTAGAATGTGGTGCACCTAAGAAAGAAATAGCAAGTGCATAAATGTAAGTAATAGAAGGCAGAGTTAAATAACGAAGATGTCTTTAATATTGTGAGTATTGCTAGTTTAATTTTTTTAAATATGGCAGTTTTGAATTTTTCTTTCTTGGTAAGGGCTTGAAAACTAAAAATTGAACGTACTTGAGCAATTTAGCGATATAAAAACTGTAAAAAAAACCATACTTTAAATAGGAATAGTAATACACACACAAAAACGATATAAGGTCTGTATTGAAACTAAATGAACTGTATAAGCATAGTAAAAGACAAACAAACTATAGAGTAGAGAATTAGTAAGGCAGAGCATTGAAGCTTATAATAATTTAGGTTAGGGAGAAACATCAACATCAGCATTCTTGAAGGTGGGAGCAGAAGAAATTGTAATAAGTAATCCACCAGGGTTAAATAAATATAAAATATTAATAATATGAATGAATTTATAAATTAAAAAGTCAGTGTTATGGGTAAATAATTAATTAAATAAATTTCATTAATTTTTAAAATGATAAATTTTGTTTATTTTGTTTAATAGAGGTATATTATAATAATTGGTATTTTTATTATATTTTCAAACTTGATCTTATTTTAATTAGGAGTTTTTTAATTTTAATTTAATGCTTTTTTTATTTAGTTGTAATAAAGAAATGGCAACAAGATGACACTATATGGACAAGTTTAGGTGTTATTTAAATAAATTAATTTAATTTTTTTACTATAAATAACTATATATATATATATATATATTATATATATATATAATATTTTTTAAATAAGACTAAGATTTCAATTACTTAAAATTTTATTTTATTATATATATATATATATATATAAATAAGATGTGATTTTATTTATGATATAATTAAATAAATATATATTTATTTATATATATTATTTAATAAAATTATTTATTAAAATAAAAATTTAGACAGTTTTTAATAAATCCTAATAATTTATTGTAACAGTATTCTTTAAAAGTCCAGCTGGTCTAATATTTACAATGTTTTGAATAAATTTGATAAACATATAAAAAAGAATTTGTTTTTGACGAAGATTTTGATTATGAATGAGTGGTTTGATTCAATAAAAAGACAATTGTTTTTTGTTTCTGATTCATGATTCTTTTTCCAGTTTTTGGTTTTTCTTTTCCTTTTTTGACTTTACATGTTCATACATAATTACAAGGGCCATACTTGCAGTGTGTTTAAGCATAATTTGTTGGCATGGCAGAAGGATTTTATAGACCAGCTCCACTTGTATTTGATAGTAATATTTCAGTGAATTGGAAAGTGAGGCATTTATTCTGCTTAATTTAGCTGGTTCAGAAGCAACAGATAGAGACTGTTCATTTGTATATGCACCTGCTGTGTATGCAGGGGAGGGGAAAACTGCCATATAGTGGTACTGGCTGAAACAAGGAAGGACCCAGAGTGTTTAAAACCTGTATAACCCCCAAATGAATATTACAATAGGGTTGGGAGGGTGGCTCAATGGTTAAGGTGTTTGCCTTGCAAACACAAGGTGCAGGGTTTGAGTCTCACAAGGGATAATTGTCTAGGCTTAAAATGGCTCACAATGGCAATTAGCTTAGTACTACTCTATGAACCTATGAACAATGGAAAGGCACTTATTTTACACAAGATGTCCAAACCTTGGTGAAACTTTTGCAGCATACATAACTGACTTGAGAAATAAAGCTAAAACATGCAGATTTGGTGATTTAAGGGATTATTTGATAAAAGACAAACTTGTGTGTGTGTGATATTAAAGATGATGCTGTGAGAAAGATTTTGCTTCATAACAGTGACTTAACTTTAAGGCCATAGAGATTTGTCAGATGTGTGAGCTCACAGAAAATCACACAAATATGCTTACAAATGAGAAATGTATGATTATAAAGGAAAGTATCTTTGGAAGAAGTTGGAACAAAGTTAATGTTGATAGTATGTAGCACACAGTAAAAGGAAACCAGCCCAAGCACATGGCAGCTACTGTGAGTCCTGCAGCAATCCCTGGGGAAACACTGTAGCTTTCTAGCGAATTCCCGAGCATGTCTGCTCTCAGTGAAGCACAAGGGTGAGTTAGCAAACTCAAAGTATGTGCCCTCACCTAGCCTCATAGTCACTGTTGTAATTGTGGTGTTAATCATGTATCTAGAAGAGAAAAGTGCTTAGCTTTTGGTCAGCAGTGCCACAGATGTAAAAAGTGGAATCATTTTCAAAGGTTTTGTAAATCCAAAGAGGCTCAGCTCATTCTTTTATTTAAAAAAATTCAGAGACCAGTGAATCAATTAGAAAGCTGTGACCCTACTTTGTATGTTGATGGTGTATTTGTGCTTAATGAAACAGTCCAGTGGATTTATGGGCAAAGAATGAAGTATTTTGTACTATTTGGATTGATGGGAGACCTATAGAGCTCAAAGTTGATACAGGTTCAAAGTGCAATGTTATGTCAGCAGAAATGTTTGCTAGAGTACGTGCTAGTGAGAAGCTTGATTTGGCAAAGTGTTTGAAGCTTATTTCATTATAGTGGTGAAGAAATTCAAACTGAAGGCTCAGTGGTGCTTTCATATTACTCTGGTGGGAACAGCTATGACTTGCAATTTTATGTAGTCAAAAGGCACATACAGTCATTATTAGGCCTCCGAGACAGTTTGAAAATGGGACTGCTTTCATTTAGCAAGGAACTCCACCATGTAAGCATAAAAGACAACTGTTCTAATTTCGCCCAGACTATTTTTTCTACCTATGCTGATCTTTTCAAAGACAAACTAGGCAAACACCCAGTTGTGTATTCCATGAAGTTAGATGCCAAAGTCAGCCAGGAAAATTCCATTTGCTGTGCAGAACAGAGTCAAAGCCATGCTAGACAAAATGGCTCCGCAAGGTGTGATTTGTCCAGTAGACGAACCCACTGAATGGGTATCTTCCATGGTGGTAGCTCATAAGTAAACTTCAGATGGTACCAGAATATGTATTGATCCACAAGATTTGAACAAAGCAGTAAAATGACTTCATCATCCAATGTGTACAGTTGAAGAAGTTGCTGCTCTTATTCCAAATGCCACTGTTTTTTTTTTTTTGTCTTAGAGTTCATTTTGGCAATTTTTGCTTGACCGGAAATCTTCATTGCTAACCACTTTCAGTACTCCTTTTGGCAGGTACAGATTTTTGAGAATGCCATTTGGGACAAATTCTGCCAGTGAAGTCTTCCAGTGTACAATGGAACATATTTTTCTGGGATATCAGTGTGCTATTATAGTAGATGATATTCTTGTAGGAGGTAACAGTGAAGTCTAACATGATAGAAACCTCAAGAAAGTTCTAGAAAGAGCACATGAAGTGAATCTTAAGCTGAATCCTCAGAAGTGCAAATTCGGGCTATGAGAAGTTACTTATGTTGGTCATTTGTTTACTAGTTCAGGCTTACAACCAGATCCTTCCAAGCAAATAGCAGTTCTTGAGATGCCAGCTCCAGAGAACGCTCAAGCCCTACAGTGTTTTCTTGGCATAGTTAATTATCTAGGAAGTTCATTCCTGACTTAAGCCAACTTTCAGCACCACTCAGAGAGTTGACATGCAAAGATGTATCCTGGTTAGAACAATGCCAAAGAGAGTTTGATGTCCTTAAACAAAGAAATGCCAGACCACCTACTTTGAGATACTATGATGTTCACAAACCAGTAACATTTTCTTGTGATTCCTCAAAGTTTGGTCTTGGTGCAGTCATTCTTCAAGAGGGTAAACCAGTAGCCTATGCATCCAGAACTCTGACCCAAACTGAAATGCAGTATGTGCAGATAGAGAGAGAACTCTTGGCAATTGTTTGTCTGTTCGAAGTTCCATGATTATATTTTTCATAGTCAACCTATTCGGATTGAAACTGATCATCAAGCTCTAGTCACTGTTTTGAGAAAGCCTCTGCATACAGCTCCTGCCAGATTACAACGCATGATGCTGAAATTGCAGCAGTATCATTTCAATCTTGTCTACACAAAAGGAAAAATTCTTTATCTTGCTGATACTTTATCCAGATCACCCAGAAGTACCACTGAACAGCATGAAAATGAGTAAATTGAGTTTGAAATCATGGAAGTGAGAACTTTTTCTTCCACACATCTTGATGAGCTTAGAAGTCATACAACTTCAGATCCAATTCTTCAGAAGCTCAACCACTTTGTCAGTCAAGGATGGACATCAAAACAAAGGGCCAAATTCAGGAAGCCTCCGTGTAAGAGTTATAACTCTTACATGGAGGCTGCAGTGAAACTGTGTGATGTCAGCATGTCATGCATATGCATGAGGTGCATGAGGCATGCTGAATCACACTAGTAACTCTTACACGGTCCGTGTAAGAGAGTAGGGGGCGTGTCAGTAGGCTAAGCCCTGCAAGCGGACACGCCCCCGGAAGACTAGAATGGCTGAAAGTAAACAGCCACGAGAGAGGCCATGGAAATGTGCATAAACACACTACACAACACATGCCCCGATAGACCATCACTGTATAAAGTGAAGAGATGTAATAAAATTAAATTAAAACCTTTTTTTTTTTAAAACCCCGTAAATGTTTGCTACTGTGTGCGCCCGTGTGCGCGGGTGTGCTACTAGCGCAATCACAGTTAGCAATCAGTGGAAAAGGATATAAGAACTAAATATGCAAAGTAAGCCAAGAAGTAATAGCTTAGCGGTAGAGTTGCTGGCCTAAGAGTAGGCAGGCAGGGTTCGAGCCCCCACAACAACCTTTTTTTTTTTTGTAAATAAGCACTAAAAAGCCCCCTGACAGTATTGTACAAATGTAAATGTATTCCCTTTTGTAAAATGGAATGAAACGGAGCATATATTCTGAAGTAACACAATAACAAAAATAGTCAGAAATGTACTGATAGCTAAGCTGCTGTGAGACGGAGTGCCCGTAGCTGAGTAGTGTTTAAAAAGCTGCAAACTGCGTGCCTGTTGCTAGGCATCGGTTTAACAGACTGAAACTGTTTGCAACTAGCTGTGCTTAGCTGAACATGTGTGTCACTAGCCAATTAAGGTTTATCCCAGCGCACACCGTTTGCGCAGCGCTCTCCAACAAGCTAACTGCCAGTGCGCATGCGTTAGCTCCGCGCAAACGAGCGCAGACCTGGTTTTAAATGCTTAAAAGTGCTTTTGGCATGTTTGATTGACAGGTCTCAACTCAGTTCTGTCAGGAAAATCAAAAATCAGTTGCCAGATTCGAACCCAGGATACCATGCACTAGAGTCAAGGTACTAAACCACTAAGCCATGACAGCAATACCTAGAAATGCAGAAATAGCATATATATGGGATAAAATCCAGAATGGAGCATGATAAAGCATTTTCAGTGAAGTAGATACAATTACAAAATGGCCAATCAGAGAAATGTGCGGGAAAATCGGCATATATAAGCCCCATAGGCGGGAATACACAGCAGAAACAATTGTAGATCAGAGCTGCAGTCAGAATGAGTGGAGTAGGTGAGGGACGTTGCTTTCGAGCACAGCGTTGGGGCGTTGAGGAGTCCAGATACATGGTCTGGCTCCTTGTCCATCATCACGAGGCCCAACTCATGCAGGGCCAGGTCTCATGGGGAGCATATAGGGCAGAGGCATGGGACCAGTTGGCTCGTGATCTGACCAGTGCTACTGGCATTCCACGCACTGGTGAGCAGGTCCGTCACCACCATGCGGACTTGAAGTGACGCAAGCAAGACCAGTTGTCCGAATGGATCCAGGAGGCCCGGGATATGCCCAACGCCCCACTACTGAGTAAGTTACATTTTACTTATGTATGTAAGGATTTCAACTAGCTGATACCATGGAGATGTGTAGTCCAATATTACTTCTTTCGTATTACAGCTGCAGGTGTCCGCTCTATGAATCGCGAGATGCATGCCCGTAGGCTGGTGCGGATGCGCCACCGCAGGTTAGTAACCCCACCCAGTACTTGTAAATAAATATTATACTGTAGCATGTATCAGAACACTGCAGTGTGTTGATTAAAAGTAATATAATGTGCAAGCAAGATTTGAAAGTCTGCAGGTATGGCTGCAACAAGTTCATCAGTATGCAAGTGTAACTGGAAATATAATTGATAGAATTAAACAGTGCTGTAATACAGATGTCCCACCATTAATTAAATATAGTGTAACCTGCAGTAGTCTCAAGAGTACAGCTTCAGAATCTGAGGTAGTCACATGTGAGATATATCCCCTGTTGAAATGCTGAATCATGACAGAAGTGAGGCTGTTGGAAAGTGTTTGAATCACCACTAGTCTAACATGTGAACAAAGCCTAGAAGTAGCAGCCTGAACTGTTAATTTGCAGGATGTGTGAGACTGACAGAAAGGGTCATGTATGAATAAATAAAGTAGTAATAACCCCGGAATATATTAGCCCCAGTGTGTTTCTACAGAACTAAATGCATGTGGGAAGTACAACTTAATATACCAAACTGATTTCAGTGTGTCAGAATCTGGAATGTCTAGCCAAATGCTGTATATGGTGATCACAGTAAACAATTTGCAGATAGAATGAATGATTATCTGACAGACTAAACAGCCATAGTTGTCCCCTGTCCTGTCATCAAAGTGTAGCAGGATGATGTATCTGATCAAATTCAAAATAAGTAGGATAGTGATGTATTTGTAACAGGTGTAGCTTGACAGTCAAATAAAATTTATTTTGAAACATCAGCCTCAACTTAATTGTGTACCTATTATAAATGTAAATCAATGTGTAACATATGAATGTGTCATCACTTTCTATCTCTGCCCAACCCTATAATTCCATATAACAACACCCACTAAATAATGGTATGTGAACATTTCATTAATCATGGACATTTGTCCGTTTCAAAATATATGCATGTCTGTTCGTGCATGTGCCCTGTTCATACCTGCAAATCTGATGGCCTGTTGCCATTAATCAACCCTGCATGTTGTTTGACTGTGTATTTCTGTTCAAATAATGCATGTGATATTGATATGCCCCTTGTTCAATGGTGTTAATATCTGGGTGTTTGTTTGATGGGAATACCAATGCATGCTGTTACAACTAATCTGAATGGAATACAATGCCACTAACCCAAACTAACATAACTACTCACAAACCTAGAACGCTTGGGAAGGCAGGTCCCAGCGGACCCACCTCTCCCACCTCAGCTGGTGACTGCACCTGGCACTAGTGCCCAGGCGGACCCCCTCCGGTGGCCCTGTGCCACCTTCGGGTGGAAGCGCTGCAGGGGATGGGGCCCGTCCCCTCTGCAAGTGTGGCCGGAGGGTTTCGCCCACTCACCCTCCGCGGTGTCCGGTCTGTGGTGCGTAGGGAGATCCATGACACTGTTCTTGGGCCCCTCGCCAGCTCGAGGCTCGTGTGGCACAGCTAACGCCCGGCCGTTGCCCGCCTACACAGCCCCAGCACAGCCCTGTCCTGGGCTGTGAAGGAACAGTGGCAACTGCCTATGGGTGGGAATATCAGTTCCACTGTTGCCATCTGTGGGCACATGCATCTTGGAAATCCCAACCTCCGTCCCCGTCAATTGTGTAACCCCCACGTGTGTCATACACGCCCTGTATGCATCTTGTCTGTCTTGTCTGTTAACCTACCCAACCTACCTCCCCAGCTATACCGACTTCCTTCACCTGACATACCACTCTCACCTGAAAAAAAAAAAAAGGGCACTCTGTACCCACAAAAATTACGCCCGATACATAGCTGTCCATGTCGCACACATGTCTGCTTGACATTGAAACAGTTAATTACAATTGGCTCTACAACAACTATTAATGTTGTCCTGACACCTCTCTCAGGGGTGAAAGGTTTCCAATGTCTCACCAAAATACATGGAAATGCACAGCTGTTGCTGCCAAAGACATGGGCATCTATGGGCCTTACCTACATCCCTCCTGCAAATCCCACGCTTGTTTCCCTACTGTCTTACCCTCTTTGTGACCCCTTTTCACCACTTTCCTGTCACCCCTTTTCTTTTCTTTCAAAGAAATTAGCAGGTGTGCTTGTGTTAGCGGAGCTCACCGCCAGTGCGCATGCGTGAGCTCAGCAAAAGCGCAGACCTGGTTTAAAGTGCTTAAAAGTGCCTTTATGGCACTTTGATTGACAGGTCCTGTACTCAGTTTGAAAGTTTGCTAAGAAAAATAAATTCCCACTGTCAGTCTCGAACCCAGGACCTTGGTAACATTAGTCTGTATGACCTACCACTAAGCCATGCCTGCTTTACAAGAACACAGTGCTAAAATAAATATAACATGTAATAGTAGGAATCAGTATAAAGGCAATATAGGAGATGTACTATCTAAAGCATGTCAGGTAGAGTTTTAATGGCCAAATTACTGGATTCCCATACTAGTTCAGTGTGAACAGAAACAGCCCTGCTACCTGTTAGCTTGTAAATAATAATGTAAGGTAATGTACATATGTGAAGGTATGTATATCTACACATACATATATATATAAATATATATTAATACATATGAAATATAGTCGTAGGTCTCAGTAGCCATACACACTCACTACAGGAAACAGTGAACATAATTGCAGCAACCTGAATCTGCAACACAGCCTGACCCCTGTGTGACCTACTTACCCTTCTAACTGCTTAAAGGTGGCCTCAGCACTTTGATTGACAAGTCCTGTACTCAGTTTGAAAGTTTGCAAAGTAAAAAAAATTCCCACTGTCAGTCTCGAACCCAGGACCTTGGTAACATTAGTCTGTATGACCTACCACTAAGCCATGCCTGCTTTACAAGAACACAGTGCTAAAATAAATATAACATGTAATAGTAGGAATCAGTATAAAGGCAATATAGGAGATGTACTATCCAAAGCATGTCAGGTAGAGTTTTAATGGCCAAATTACTGGATTCCCATACTAGTTCAGTGTGAACAGAAACAGCCCTGCTACCTGTTAGCTTGTACATAGTAACGTAAGGTAATGTACATATGTGAAGGTATGTTTATCTACACATACATATATATAAATATATATTAATACATATGAAATATAGTTGTAGGTCTCAGTAGCCATACACACTCACTACAGGAAACAGTGAAGATATATGCAGCAACCAGAATCTGCAACACAGCCTGGCTCCTGTGAGACCTACTAAGCCCTTTAACTGCTTAAAGGTGCCTCCAGCACTTTGATTGATAGGCCCTATACTCAACTCAAAAGCAGAATATGAGCATACTAGTAGGCCCTACCACAAGACCATTGTAACACTAGTCTGTATGACCTACCACTAAGCCATGACTCTCATACAGGAATATAGTGCTAAATAAGTGGAACATGTAATAGTAGGAATGAAGATAAAGGCAATATAGTATGTCTACTACCCAAAGCATGTCATGCAGACTTTTATAGTCCCAATTACTGGGTTCCCATACTAGTGTAGTGTTAACAGAAACAGCCCTGCTAATTGTTAGCTTGTACCCAATAATGTCAACTAATGTACATATATGAAAGTATGTATATGTACACAGATATATATATATATTTATATAGCAATACATATGACATATAGTTGTAGGTGTCAGTATGCATACACACTCACTATAGGGAACAGGCAAGATAAATGCAGCAACCTGAATCTACAACACAGCATGAAGCATGGTAGATGTACTAACCTTCACACTCACAAAACACTGTCAACAGCATACCAGCATGGTCCACGCCCTACAATCTGAAAGGGCAACGCCTATCTCACATACCCTTTTATAGCAGTGTCCTGAAATCACAGTGAGACATGCAATCAGTACACACCCAGCTGCATGCAATTAGCAAATGCTGCCTTACAATTGGTGCAGAGGCCATCACATGGACCTATGCAGATACCTACAAAAGCAATGAGTACCCACACTACACTCATGCAATACATTCATTGCACAAAACCGACAGAGAAAGAGAGAGAGAGACAGAGAGAGAACAAAGAAATAAAGACAGCCAGCAGCAAAACCAGCAGCAGCAGCAGCAGCAGCAAACTTCAAGCAGCACCAGTGACACACCAACAGCTGCCACAAACACAGGTAATGCAAAGTAGCAGGTTAATCCTGTGTATACTGTGACACCTCCAAATGTATCATAGTTCACTATCTATAGGTATGTCCATGAGATAGGTTGTGTGTAGATAGTCATGAAATATAAACATATGTAATATTGTTGTACATGTGGGCCATAACTAACACTTCCATAGCTTAGAACACAAGGCCAGTTGTGCATATGATGCAGTAGTTCCCAGGGTCAGTAGAGGTTCCTCCTCATTGGTGTGGGACCACTGTGTATGTATGGCACTGTTCAGGTACATATCCTGTAGTATGGCCAGGGATTAATATCAGTCTGTCATGTGGTGCTATGTCCTCCAGGGGTGAATGTAGCACACATCCAGGGATACCATTTCGTAACAGTGATGATATGTGTTCTGCAATGATGAGGGTGGCTCTCACCTGGACATGTGAGAGGATAGGAGGTTACAGTCATCTGGGATAACTAATAACACGTGTGTAGGACAATGGGGGTACCTGCACCTAAACTGTCTGCAACAATGTTGGCAATATCTGTGCATTTGGTGAATGTGAAGCATCTTAACACTGCAGACAACAGATGCCTTCCCGTCATGTGAATCTGCCCTGTGCTGCAGTAGCCTCCTACTATTGTTATACAATATGCCTGTATCTGTAGTCCACTGGACAGGATTAATAAGTGGTGTGCAGTTGTTCTGGGTTAGATAACTGTGTGCACAGTACATGCAGTATGTGGGATGTCTGTGGTAAGCATATGCAAAGGTGCTGGCGGTGTGTGTTGTGGCTTCCACTGGCCCAGTGGGCTGCATGGATAGCATCACTGTCATAACTACTGAATAACTGTGTAATAACATGCATACATAGCAAGGTAGTGTACTGTGCTTGTGGTGTTGTTCAGATATGTATATCCAGGCTGAGTAATGTGTGTCCACATCACAGGGTTGGATGGCAGCACACATCCAGTATGTATGGATGAACACCCAGAATGTGTCAGACGTGTCACCTGTGCAGACGTATCTGGCCATTACCTGTGCATCCCCCACAACACACACACATGCCCAGTCTGGGTTAGTACCGGATACGGCCCGTAGCACCCCTGCCAGGCACAGGTACCGTGTCCGTGCCCACAGACACTGATCTGGATGACCTGACAGGTGCAGTCTGTGGCTGTCCACAAAACCCTGTACATGGCAGCCATTATGTGGGACTGTGTGCTTACACACATGCAGAAACCTGGAAACCTAACACCTAGGGCAAACACATACACACACACTGCACCAACAACGGTCCACCCTGTACTGCTGCCCCTCACAAACACACATACACACACATGTCAATTGGTGTTACCAGTGGGCGGCTTGGGCATACCTAACCCACACCCTGTGCATATGATGACACTGTGCCACCTCCTGCATACTACAACATCGGTGCAGGTAAAGGTAAACACGTTGCTGATGCACAGGGTGACTACATAGATGTGTATAAGTAGTAACATGTTGGTAACTGTTGACTGTTGCAGTATAAATGTGTGTATATCCCAGCAGTCCTGCTGCAGTAACTGTATGAATGTCCTCAATTGTTATCTGCACCCATACTACTTAACAAAGTGTACCAGCTGCACACCATCACATGCTAACATTGACTATGGCAATGCGCATCTTGTGCTGTTATGTAGATTCAGCTACATGTATCTGTTCTGTCACACATGCATTTATACACACCCTGCTACCCACACACATGCACACGCCACCTGCCATTCCCATTATTTATCACCCTACATGAGTAGCTGTTGATACATGACAGGTACACATTTCAGAAGTGCACTATGTTGTTTACTACTGGCATCCCTTCTCTACCTGTACTCACAGGGTTCAGGCAACCTCATCAGTTGGAAGATGTAATGTGCATCAGGTACTGTAGTACCCTGATTGCCACAGCAAACATGTTTCCCATACGGAAATGCACACACAGACACATCCCACATCCACACACTTGCCACATTCAGGCTTCAGAACACTATCTAGGTATATTCGGTACATGTGCGTGTTACAGTAGCATGTAACACTATACTGAGTACTGGCAGTTAGTTGTCTGTTGTCATGTTGTCTGTATAGAATAAAAGAATTGTTTGATTATCCTACTCCGTTTGTGGACATTACTTGAAGAAGTGTTACCTTACATGTGTTATCAGTACCACCACCTTCTGTTTTGTAGTTTTGTTTGTATAGGGTGCTATCAACATCACTGCTTGTTAAGGGTAATGACCACCCTGCAGTGCATAGCCCCATGTGGCAAAAGCCACATCCCACCCCATCATTGTGCACACACACTAACCCCACCAACAGTAAAACACATACTTTCCATTTGCAAGATTCAAACCCATACCTAACTGTGCAATGACAGTAGAAACAGACACATTAGCAGAGTGTGCTATTTGCAGTAGTTGGAGAAATCTTTACTAATGCTGTACTTAGAGGGTGCTGACATCATCTGTGTGTAGGAGGAGGGATGTGCACCCTGTAGTGTGTTCTCCCAGTTGGCAAAAGGCAGTTAACCCTCCCAGCATAGTGCACACACATAAACCACACTCATACTAACACACATACATTCCCTTTGCAGGATTCAAACCCCTACCTAACTACGTTATGACACTGAAGAAAGACGCATTAGCAGAGCGCTATGCAAATTACTTGAGGACTTTACTACAGGTGATATAGTTATACAGTCCTGACATCATCACTGTTTCAAAAGGGGATCTGCATCCTGTACCATACTGTCACGGTTGCTAATAGGGACATTTCCCACACACATCGATGTGTTGGAGGTTTGCATATGTGGGGGATGCAGAACTCCAGTGTGATTAGTATATGGTTTGATTGCAACAATGAGGATATACTCCCAGTGGTGAGCAGTTTGTACTCATGTTTGTAAAGATCAGCTCTACTATATCTGCCCCTCTTGTGGGAAGGTTGGTTACCTGTTCCATAGCCAAAGAATGTCCGATCAATGGGAACCTTAGAGCTTGGGTATTGTGGCTTGTGTAATGTTCACAGTCTATGTTTGGGTAGCTGGCATCACCCAGTATGATGGTGTTTGCAGAGTAATCTAAACTCTCCTGTGTCAGCATGAAGGCTGTGTGGGAGACCTGAGTTTGAGAGGGTGCTGTAAGAGCTCCTCTGTGTCTCTTTCCATGTGGTCCAGGGAGGTACGTCCCAACAGGTAGCTGACTGTGACCCTCCCTTGCTCTGTCTGGAGGCGGCACGCCTGTCAACAGCTCATGTCAAGCAAGTGCACACCCCTCATAAATGATGTGGAAACCTTCAAAGGCCCAAGGCCTGTTGAAAATATGGACCAGACTGCAGATACCTGTATAGAGTCATTCTGTGGACACATTCAGGAATGCATGGATCATGAAGCCACATATGAAAGCATGACCCAATTCTCCAAAGGCAGATGTCCTGGAAGCCGGACACCAGCCATAAACACACTATACAATAGAAGGATGGCGCCACTACATGATACAACAACCTCCCAAAATGTGAAGGCACCACTGATGAGTATTGGATGACAACTACAGGCACCCATATGATTGTCTAAGGCCATCTTTGAGAGAGGATTCCACAAGCCACTGAGGATAATCACAAGGCTGCCTGTAGTTATGTTAGTAACCTGAGTGGTACTACCCAGATATGCTCAGAGGTAATACAATATGTCACACAAAATATAAAACACACAGACATTGCCATCATCCTAGTGGACAGGTTCAATGCTGCCTTCTCTCCCACCACACCAAAAGGGAACATATGTCTCACAGCACAGTGCTTCCCCCCCTGACATCACAGATGCTCAGGTAAGAGATGCCCTTCCCAAAGCAATAAACACTGCATCAATGGGACCAGACAGTGTCCCAGGCTGTGTCCTACATGAACCACAAGAAGAGCTACACCCAGACATAACACCACTGTTCAATCCCAGCCTTAATACACGATATGTGGCCAGAGAGTGGCATACAGCAACAGTGGTCCCTCAACATGCAGGTGGTGCTGTCACGGATCCTGGACACTACTCGCCCCATATGTCTGACTAGCTTTGTCTGCAAAGCTATGGCAAGGATCATCATGAACCTCACATATCTAGATATTGTGGACCTACAGACATGTCACCATACACAGTTTGGCTTTGTCAATGGCAAATCCTGCCTATCAAACCTGTTTGCTTTGTTTGAAACAGTCACCAAGGCCACTGTCAAGGGGTAGGAGGTCCACACAGCCTACCTGGACCTTGCATAAGCCTTGGATACAATACCCCACTTGTGCATTCTAGGAAGCTCACCAGTGTACATAATAACCCCTATGTCACTATGGGTATTGCACAGTGGCTCAAGGGCAGAACACACATGGTAGAATTGCTGGAGCCATGTCAGCCTCCAACCTGGTACAAGTGGTGTCCCCAAGGCACAGCCCTAGGAGCTGTCATGTTCATTATATATTTGTCATAGGTACAGGCCAACATGGAAGTACTGTGGCTCAGCAAGTCGCAGGTGACTGCAGACCAACACCATAATCAACTCAACAGCTAACACACGCATCCTCCAAATGGGACTCTTGCAAACACACGACTTGTGCCACAGCCATGGCCTCAACGTGAATGACAGAAAGAGTATAGTCATCCCCTTTGTCAAACACTAAGTGACCACAATGTACCACATATGTGTTAATCCAGTAAGTGCAGACCAAGGAATTATGGACCTTGGGGTACGTGAGGTTGATAGCATTCTACCATTTGACAACAACATGGACAAAGTGGTTAGGTAAGCATGTTATATGGGCCACATCATCATGGGATCCACATGTAGGCCAGGGAGGACATTGTGCCCTTTACTCATCCCTCATCATGCCCATAATTGACTATGATGAACCTGTCGGCATGCACCTTACCAGACACCTGCAGCAACTGGGGCTACCACATATGTACCTCGACAAGGGGATCAAAGTGCTCAAACAGATGCCACATACTGACTGGTTAAAGTAGCAGCAGCTCTACTCAGTGACATACTGCCTCTTCATAGGCAATCTGTGCCTGACATAGAAGGCCAGGTCATACCCTCACGTAATGGCCATGCTGCATCTCAGAATATCCAGATCCCACCAGGATACGCTGGAAATACTTGAACCTCAGGAGTGATATACATAGGACATGGTGGAGGGGCACATTCACAACTCAGAGGCTCCCTTCATTCCTGATTATTATCCCAATAGAGGTTAGGCAGACTGACTCAGTGACTATCTTCAAGAGCGATATTAATGACTGGATGTGACATTGTAGGGTTACCCTGGGTATCACTTATGTGTCACTGTGAGAAAGAGGCACAGTATACTAACCTTGGAAAAGGGCATAGCAAGACAGATTCACAATGCATGTTGAAAGGCACGCACATTCTGGCTAGGTGGATACATGCCCTGGGCAGATATCCCTGTACAACCTATGGACCTATGTCTCTTTTCACCATTGGCCCTATGTGCTGTCAATCACCAATGTAATCTCAATACTCGTAGCATGTGCAAAGGTCAGTTGTCAGTCACCTCTATGGTACAGTTGTGGAATATGTGTGTCATGTAGTAATGTCACAGCTGCCACATGTACACAGTCAACCCTATCCCCTACCCATTGATATACATCACATGTATGAGATGGAAACACATGGCCAAACTGTAACAACAACATACAAGTCAGTCAGATGCATGGACACATGACTCAGTCATTGTCCATGCCACCACAGCTGATGTGGGATGTCGCTCACTGGGATACGTGATAGGGAACATGGAAGGGATCACTGAGCAAGTGACACAGGCTGGTAGACCCCTGACCTTGGTTGGCATCAGACCCTCACCAGGGATTCCGACAAATTAATGAATGCTAATGAATAAGTGTAGCTACAACACCCTAGCTGAATGGTTCTTAGCATGCAGTCACTGCATTGCTATGGAATACAGTCTTACCACGCCCACAACAGGTGAGAACATGCAGCTCCTGTACATTAACAACATGTAGACTTTATGCCCCAGACCAGGTGTGCATCCCTCACTACTAGGCTGATAGCATCTACATCTCACACTGTATATACACATCCCACATGCAGCATCTGCACAGAAGACCACGGTCATAATGTTACCCTGTGCAAATACCATGTATTCACATGTGGCAGGCATCACACATGGTAACTATTGAAAGTCACAGGTACATATGTGTATTTGGCACACACATACAGCATGTGTTCATTGCCATAACCGGTGTAATCAATGTCATGCATTATTGTGAGGGACAACCCACACACATGGGCATTCTGTGTGTGCACAACACACATGGCATGTCTGTAATCAAAAGCCATACATAATTGTGATATCATTTAGAAAGGGGTATGTGCATCCTGTAGTGTGTTTTCACAGTTGCCAAAAGGGATATATCAATCATACACACTTACCCCCTTCACACACACTTGCCACCTGCTGGATTCAAACCCCTACCTAACTATGTTAAGACACTACAGACGGACGCATTAGCACAGCGCACTATTCGCATTAGTGGGGAATTTCCTTTCCCCTGATATACTTATAGGGTGCTGACATCATCAGAGTTTAGAAAGTGGAATGATCATCCTGTGGTGTGTTTTCCCAGTTGCCAAAAGGGATGTTTCTTTCATACACACTTACACACACACTTACCCCCCTTCACACACACTTGCCACCTGCTGGATTCAAACCCCTACCTAACTATGTTATGACACTAGAGACGGACGCATTAGCACAGCGCTATTTGCATTACTGGAGAATTTCCTTCCCCTGATATACTTATAGGGTGCTGACATCATCAGAGTTTAGAAAGTGGAATGATCATCCTGTGGTGTGTTTTCCCAGTTGCCAAAAGGGATGTTTCTTTCATACACACTTACCCCCTTCACACACACTTGCCACCTGCTGGATTCAAACCCCTACCTAACTATGTTATGACACTACAGACGGACGCATTAGCACGGTGCGCTATTCGGATTACTGAGAGAATCCTTTTCTCCAATATACTTATAGGGTGCTGACATCATCAGAGTCTAGAAAGTGGAATGATCATCCTGTGGTGTGTTTTCCCAGTTGCCAAAAGGGATGTTTCTTTCATACACACACACTTACCCCCCCTTCACACACACTTGCCACCTGCTGGATTCAAACCCCTACCTAACTATGTTATGACACTAGAGACGGACGCATTAGCGCAGCACGCTATTCGCATTACTGGGGAATTTCCTTTCCCCTGATATACTTATAGGGTGCTGACATCATCAGAGTTTAGAAAGTGGAATGATCATCCTGTGGTGTGTTTTCCCAGTTGCCAAAAGGGATGTTTCTTTCATACACACTTACCCCCTTCACACACACTTGCCACCTGCTGGATTCAAACCCCTACCTAACTATGTTATGACACTACAGACGGACGATTAGCGAGCTATTCGCATTACTGAGAGAATCCTTTTCTCCAATATACTTATAGGGTGCTGACATCATCAGAGTCTAGAAAGTGGAATGATCATCCTGTGGTGTGTTTTCCCAGTTGCCAAAAGGGATGTTTCTTTCATACACACTTACACCCCCTTCACACACACTTGCCACCTGCTGGATTCAAACCCCTACCTAACTATGTTATGACACTACAGACGGACGCATTAGCACGGCGCGCTATTCAGATTACTGAGAGAATCCTTTTCTCCAATATACTTATAGGGTGCTTACATGATCAGTGTCTAGAAAGGGGGATGAGCATCCTCTGGTGTGTTTTCACATTTGCTAGGGGTAACATTTGGACCAAGTGTGTGAGCATGCCCAGTTCAGCCTTCCCGTGGCATGTTGTGTGAAAGATGTCTCATTTATCTAAGTGTGTGAGCATGCCCAGTGTGGGCTTTACATATGTTGAACTCTGCAGCCCATCACATTTGTGGATGAGTGTGACCTTCAACAAATACCTGCAGTTTATGGTTGTGTGTTCTGTGCCATGTTGTGTAGTTACTGTCCGAATGCTTTTGTGTGAACAAAACAGGGAGTATACTGTGCCTGCAGGTTTTGCATGGGATACTTTGCACACAATTGTCAACATCCGTTCATACTGACCTAACACTGTAGCACTGTCTAGTGTAGTGTTTCAGTACTTTCACTGTGGTGGTCAGTATCCTGGGCTTTAGTCCTATCACTGCTTTACATTTCCATAGTGTGCACAACAGCCTGGTTAGGGTCCAGTTGTGCACATCTGCACAAAGGCAGTGCCTCTACAGACCCTGTTAATTGCTGCCCCATAAGCTTAACAAGTGTAGTCTGCAAATCTATGGAGAGGATCATAATTGAGCTCATAAACAAAGATATAGGGGACATGCAGACATTGTACCCATCCCATTTTGGCTTGGTCAGGGGCAGATCATGCCTTTTGTACTGGGTTGACATCTTCAAATTGGTCACTTAGGCCATTGTTGGGGAAAGGCAGTCCATACAGCCTACCTTGGCCTTGCAAACACTTTCAACACAATACCCCACTCAGGTATTGTGGAAAACCCTAACAACTGAAATGTAAACCCATATGTCACAAGATGGGTTGCAAACTGGCTTAAGGACAGGACCCACAGGGTTAGAGTTGCTGGCACTATGTTAGACTCCAGGCTGGTCACAGGTGGTGTCACACAGGGCTCAGTCCTTGGCCCCATTGTTTGTCATGTACTTCCCAGAAGTACAGGCCAACATGGGAGGACTTTGGATGACAATGTTAGCAGATGACTGCACACTGGGCACCATATTGGACAGTGCATCACACACAGATATCCTTCAGAAGGGACTCACAGTAACTGATAGCTGGTGCCAGGGCCATGGCCTGAAGTCAGAGTGCACAACATGTGTAGACATACCCTTCAGGAAAAGCAAGGTGACCCCAAGCTACCATATAGGTGGCAATCCTCTAAGCACAGAGGAGGTTATCATGGACCTGGGGACCCAGGTTAACAGTCGCCATTCTTCTGAGACTCACATTGCTAAAGTGGCTAGGAAGACCTTCTACATTGCCCACCTGATCAGGATGGGATTCACATCCAGATCTAGTGGGTCATTGTTCCCCTGTACTCTTCACTTATCAGACCGGTGATCGAGTCGAATGCCCTATTCTGGCTGTATCTCACCCAACATCTGCAGCAATTGGAGACACCCTGACTGTCCCCCACCTAAAGGATCAAGGAACCCCAACAGCTGTCATATGCTGCCAGATTGAAGACACTCACACTCTATTCACTCACATACCATCTGCTTAGAGGTGACATGTGCCTGACATGCGAGGCCATGTCCAAACAGAGATTAATGGGCATGCTCCACCTCAGACTCAGAAGATCCACCTGAACCACTAGTGCAGGTGACTTACACCTTAGCAGGGATGTATGTTGGACATGTTGGAGGGATGGAGTTATCACTCGGAGACTCCCTATGCTGTGGAATACAATCCTGGTCCATTTGAGGCAGAGCACCTTGCTGGCTGTGTTCAAGAGGTATCTTGACCTAATGCTAAAATCTTGACCTAATGCTAGTCGGAGAATGTGTTTGTCCATCAACACATTGTAAGCGTAGTTCGACATGTCATATGTCTTGTTTAGTATACTGTGCCTCTGTCTACCTGTGACATAACATTGATACCCAGGGTAAACCTCCCATCTCCCATCCACTCATTAGGATTCCTGTTGAGGGGACTCAACCAGTGTCTCTATGGACAACCTGTACTGGTAGTTTACTCATGTGTGGGGGTGGCTTCTGTGTTTTGGATAATGCAGTACAGCCTGTCCTATATATGTCAGTGCTGGGGTTCAGGTCCCTCATGTGCATAGCTCCTGCCATTCAGATTGTACAAGGTGCAGCATGTGCATTGATTCCAGCTTGGACATGGCTTTCTACATCAGGCACAGCTTGCATCTGGGTGGACAGCATGGCAGTGTGTGGAGCTGCACTCTGTTTAATCAGACTACACATTACATGTGTTCCAGCTCTGTCATACTCCTGGTGAGGTACTGTTGTGGACTTTACAGGTGCTGGATGTGTGTGCATGAGGTACACCCACAGGGGCTGTTGTGGTCATTTCTAATGCTGATGAAAGATAACTGCAGAACCAGAATGACCTCCCTTAGCTAGATGTCAGACAGCATGGACCATACAATCACAACTGAAAACAGGACCCTCTCCACAAAGGGAAAGTGTCCTGTCTGGTGGACCCCAGCCATAAACAAACTGTATGACAGATGAGGGTTACTAATGCAAGACAGAGCTACATCTCCAAAAGGGAAGACAGCTGTGATCAGCACTAGTAGAAAGCTACATTATCTCATAAAGACATGCAAGGTCAACTTGGGGACATAAATCACCAAAGACAATGAAGGTAACCACACTGCTTTCTTCAGTTATGTCAGACACCTGGTTGTGAACCCTCGGATATGCTCAGAGTTGGTACACAACAACATATATTCCAGTGACCTGACAGATATTGGCAACATTCCGGCGGACAGCTTCAGTGCGATTTACCCCTCCCTCACCCCCAAAACAAGATAGTTATCACTGCTGTATGTAACCTCACTGTCATCTTGGATGTCCATGTGAGAGCCACACTCAGCAAAGACAAGTACACAGCATCCATGGGACCTGCTGGTATCTCCAGTTGCATGCTATGTGAACTCCAGAAGGGGCTGGACCCATATATACAACTGCTATTTAACCTTAGTCTTGCTACAGGATATGTACCTGAACACTGGCATACGGCAACAGTGGTCCCACTCCACAAGGGGATGCCTCCACAGACCATGGCAACTACCACCACACAGGCTTAACCAGCCTTGTCTGCAAAGATATGGGAGGAGTCATGGAGCTCTTACACAGACACATTACTGACCTACGGACCCTTGTTCCCACCTAGTTCAGCTTTGTACAGGGCAGATCCTGCCTTTTGCACCTTTGCACCCGAAAAGTACCTACCATGAAGATCAGGGTTCTTCAACACATGTCATATGCTTCCAGAATAGAGGAAGTCCAGCTTTGTTCAGTGTCATACCGCATACTTACAGGTGACCTATGCCTGACATACAAGACCATGTCCAATCAGGATTTGGTGGACATACTCCACTGCAAGCAATCCAAATCCACCAGAGCCATGAGAGCTGAGTATTTGAACCTCAGCACATACATGTATAGGACATGCTGGAGGGACAGAGTCATAACTCAGAGGCATCTCACACTCTAGCAGAGTATCCCAGTTCATGTTTGACAGAGTCCCTCACTGACTCTCTTCAGGAGACATCTGGACAACTGCATATGAGACGGAGGCACAGACTAGACAGAGACACAGTCATGTTATTCAATTACGTAAGGGGTCATAATGTGTCACTACTAAGTCAGAGGCACAATATTCAGAATCTATTCTGTACACTTATTACCACTATAAGGGGTGGCAATAGCCACATCACTATGGCTAGGCTTATACATGCACTAGGGCAGATAGCCTAGTAGTACACTATGACACTATGAAACACCGTGTATGTGTAGCTATTGTCAATCAAACAGTATGATGTGGCTTGGGGGCTTGATATCTCCCTGTATTCCAACATTGTTTTGTCTATTCCTTCTAGCATGTCTAGGGATCAGTTGCTAGTGTCCTCTCCTGCTCAGCTGGTGAACCTGGGAATATTGAGGCACTGTTACAGTTGCCTCATGTACACTGACAACCCTCTCCTTCTGCCATAAAACACACATACATGTGAGAGATGCAACTATATAGCCAAAGTGGAGGCTGAGCTCTCTCAACATAGGACTAGCAAGACCAGAGAGAGGGTGAAGGTAACCACACACACATCTTTAATCCAGTCTCACATGGCACTGTCACAACTTAAGATCATACACATAGACACACTGAGACACTCTCGGAGGCTCTGATCAGAAGTCTACCAGAATGGCGGTGGCCACCACAGCAGACACTCACACAACTGCCTCCACAGGGCACAGCACATGCAACACATTGACCACAGAGTCGGTGTGCCAAACAGTCACAGCCCTTAAGGCCAAACACAATGCCAGACACACTTGTCATAGGTGACTCCATAGTCAGACACACTGATGTCCCACTCACCAGATCAGGTACAGAGGAGGTCACAGTAAGCTGCCTATCGGGCACTGGAATCCACCACATAATGCAAGCACTCAGGTCACTAAACTGCAAGTACAGGTCTGACCCAGTCATAATCCATGCTGGTGTGAACGACCTGAGATGTACCTCCCTGGACTACATGGAAAGAGACATAGAGGATCCCTCTGATTATGTAGGCCAGGCAGGTATGACCCTGACCTTCGGCAGTATCCTACCTTCACCAAGTATGATGCCACATAAACAGAGACAAGATGATCAGCTGTAGTATTTTGCTTAGACTATGGTGTCATTCTAAGGGGTCCAATGTCTGTCTGCCTGGGATGACATGCTGGACAGGCCACGGTGATTTGCAAGGGACGGCTTGCACCTGTCACCCTGGGCTTCCGGATTTCAGATGATGCTCTTGCCACCCCCATTGTGCCTTTTTATGCAAGATTCAGATTCTACACCTACCACCCTAGAACACAGTAAAGGAAAGACACTAAGGGTAATGCTGCTCAATGCCCAAGGTCTCAACCTCAAGCTGCACACACTCTATGCCCTTCTCAGTATGTAGCACATTGATGTCTGTGCTGTGCCTGAAACCTGGTTCACAGCTTCTGACAGCACCCGGCACTATCGGGTGTTACCTCATATCATGCATTCCGGCACCAGCATCCCGACAACACCAAGAAGGATGGTGGGTGTCCATATTCATCAAGGACACCCTCACCTCATGGTTGGTGGCAACACACGATGCATCGGAGACCATCCAGGTGCCAGTGACCGTAGGCAAGACTGCTCTGCAGTTTGTAGCATGTTACATGCCACCCGCTCAAACTCAGGTACCTCACACAGCTATCCTGCAAACACTGAAGGGGATAAATGTATCTCCAAACACCATCCTACTGGGTGATTCCAACTATCCACATATAGACTGGGATCACTAATCATGCCACAACACTCTAACACAAAGGTTCCAAGAGTTCATACACTGAAATGCCATGGAACAACTGGTCCCAATCCCCTCAAGTGGAGGCAACATACTAGAACACATCATCACGAACATGGGGTCACACTGTTCAACACCAGACATATACCCATCATTGGTGAGATCAGATCATGGACTACTCTCAGTGGGAGTCCACATCCCACCCACACCCCAGATGGGAAATGAACGGTGAAGACCTTCTCAAATGCCGACTTCACATTTCTGAGGACTGGTGTGGTCTCTTTCAAGGCCCCCAGGCCAGCAGACACCATTACCCAAGCCACTGTATCACTTAGAAATGCCTTCTACCAGCACCTCCAGGACTGCATGGTTCAGGCAATCCCAAATAATAATGACTCTTTGTACCACAGGCAAGCATCCAGTCTGGTGGACCCTAGCCATAAACAAGCTGTACAACACAAGGAAGGAGCTACTACAAGATAGAGCGTAATCCGTGAGGGGAAGACACCCTGCTCATTGTGAGTAAAACACTGGGTTCCCCATACAATCATCCGAGGCATGTTTTGAGAGTAAACCCACTCAGGACTCCAGGGACAATCATGAGGCCTTTTTACCTATGTTTGAAACCTGGGAGGAAACTCCCAGATATGCTCAGACTTAGTTCAGAATAATGTTGATATCACTGCACCTACAGACATTGGCAACATACTGGCTGACAGGTTCAGTGCAGATTTCTCCCCTCCCCCAACTGGGGGTATGTACACCAGAGGATTGTAGCCCCCAAACATCTCCACTGCTGGGGTGGGAACTGCTCAATCCAAGGCAGAAAACACTTTATCCATGGGACCAGATGGTGTCCCCAGTTGTGTGCTCCATGAACTCAATGAGTAATTACACCCGCAGTTAGGGCAGCTGTTTAATCTTAGCCTCACCTCAGGATATGTTCCCAAGGAGTGGCATACAGCAATGGTGGACCCACTTCACAAAGGAGGTGCCTCCACCAACCCCAGAAACTACCATCCCATCAGCTTGACAAGCCTGTTCTGCTAAGCTATGGAGAGGATCATAATGGGAATTCTAAATGAAGACATAGGGGACTTGCAGACATTGGATCCAATCCAGTTTGGCTTTGTCAAGGGCAGATCATGCCTTTTAAACTTGGTTGACTTTTTCAAAACACTCACCCAGGCCATTGACGTGGGCAAGGCAGTCCACACAGCCTACCTTGACCTGGCAAAGGCTTTCGACACAATACCCCACTCAGGTATCATTGAAAACATCACCAGCTTAATTGTGAACCCATACATCACAGCATGGGTTGCAAACTGGCTAAGTGACGGAACACACAGGGTCAAAGTTGCTGGTGCCAGTTCACACTCCAGAGCTGTCACAAGTGGTGTCCCACAGGGCTCAGTCCTGGGCCCACATTTGTTCAGTATCTACTTTTCAGAAGTACGAGCAAACACAGGAGGATTATGGCTGACAAAGTTTGAAGATGACTGCAAACTGGGAAGCATAGCTGGAAACCCATCTGACACAGACATCCTTCAGAAGGGTCTCATAGACACAGATAACTGGTGCCACGGCCATGGCCTTACATTAAACACTAAACAATGCATAGCCATACCCTTCAGGAAGAACAAGGTTACCACTACTTCCCATCTAGGTGGCAATCCTCTAAGCACAATGTAGGTTATCAGGGACCTGGGCACCCAGGTTGACAGTGACCTTTGCTTGACACTCACATTGCCAGGGTAGTTTGGAAGGCCTTCTACATTGGCCACCTCATCATGCAGTGATTCACATCTAGATCAAGGGAGGTCATCGTTCCCTGTACTCATCACACCAATGATTGCATACACTGCCCCATTCAGATTGGATGGGCCCACAAATTCCTCGACAGGAGGTGAAAGGGTCTCAAACATATTTCTTATGCTGCCCGACTGAAGGAATTCCAGCTGTATTCAGTCACTTACTGACTGCTCAGAGGTGACCTGTGCCTGACATACAAGGCTATGTCCAACCCAGAATTTATGAACATGCTTCACCTCAAGACCTCTACATCCATCAGAACTACAAGGGCAGGAGACCTAAACCTCAACACAGATATTAATAGGATGTGCTGGACAGATTCATCACCCAGAGAGTCCATATGCTGTGGAACAACATCCTGGTACATGTGGGGCTGAGCACCTCACTGGCTTTGTTCAAGTGAGATCTTGACCAATGGATGGGAGATTGCAGGTATACCCCAGGGATAACCTCAGTATCACTGCTTGACAGAGGCACAGCAAAATAATGGGCATATTATCCATCAACTTGCAGGGGTGGCAGAAGCCACAAAACTCTGGGCTAGGCTTATTAATGCCCTAGGGCAGATAGCCTAGTATGAACCTATGGACATAGGCCTGGGGCAGTTCCTGCTATTAGGACAGTGGTCTGCAGCAGGCTATATAGTAGTAGTCGGTTTTAGCCATTGGTTTTGACCATGGCTATTCCATGTTGCTTCTTGTTGTGATACAAACATGGGTGTGTGGTTATCCATGCTATTTATTGCTAGACACCCTCATTTTGTATCTTGTTCCATGTTTTGCACATGTACATCACTGTATGATGTGCAGCTGTTTCCAGAGGGTCATATGCGTGGATATGGATGTTAGTTGGGGTCCTCAGGTGTGCATATTGTACATGATATTACATTACTTAACACATGGCATTCATGCCTCAGGTGGTGCTGCAGGGCCACCTCTGTCGGATACACATACTACACTCCCTGTACATTTGGAAGCAGGTTGTGTCATGTTAGGCATCCCTGTTACTGTATGAGTGAGTCAGAGCGGGTATCAGTCCCAGTGTTCCTACTGACCAAGCGTATGTGCTATGCGTTGCCTCTTTGCCAAGGCCAGGGCATACTGGGCATGCCTCCTTCTGCCTACTGGGACAAGGTCAGGTTGTTCCTCCTCCGAGTCACCCCCTGCCTGTGGTGGCCCAGCCCTGTGCTGGTCCTGCTGCAGCTGTTTCCGCAGGATCATATTATGTAGCATAGCACATATCATGATCATTTGGGTACATGTAGTTGGTGTGTACTGCAAAGCTCCACCAGATGTGTCCAGACACCGGAACCGTGACTTGAGCAGCCCAAACACACGCTCTATGATATTACGTGTTTGTGCATGTGCCTCATTATGGCGTTCCTGTTCAGGTGTGTGTGCATTTCTGATGGGTGTCATCAGCCACGGCTCAAGTGCATAACCTGCATCCCCCACTAGGTGTCTGTGTGGGAAGTCCCCATTGGCAAATGATTGGTACAGCTCCGTCAGATGCCAGATGTGGGAATCGTGGTAGCTCCCAGGGCAGCCAGCACACACATTCATTATTATGCCCTGGGCATCACACATGACCTGGCAGTTGATGGAGGGGTATCCCTTGCGGTTAATGTAGACTCTACCCCGCTCACCGGCTGGTGCTTTGATGCGTATGTGCGTGCAGTCTATTGCACCCAGCACCTCAGGGTATCCCGCTATTTGCTGGAAGAGACGCTTATTGCTGGCCACAACCTCACGGTCATTAGGGACATATATATGATCACTGACATGTGGTGACATGGCATCCAGGAACTGGTGCAGTACCCTGGAGGCTGATGCCTGTGATATCCCCATCATATCGCCAGTTGGTCTCTGGAAGGTACCTGTTGCTAGTATTCTTAGGCCAACACATACCTTGGTTTCCACTGGGATGGGTTCCCCTCTGTTGGTTCTGTGTGTGAGGTGTGGCCTGCACAGCTCAACAATCTGCTGCAGGAGCTCTCTGTCCACTCTATAGCTCTACTATCTCCAGCTCATGTAACCCATGGTAGGTGACCCTGGGCCTGTATACTCTTCTCCTTCTCCTCACTCTGGGTTGTCTGTCAGCGTCTGCATTGTCACCACCCTCAGCAATTCGCCTATGCCTGATTATAATAGCCATGGCAGCCCCTAGCATTTCTGCTCTGAGTTCAGCTTTTTTTCAGTTTTCAATTCTGATAGCTTAGTTTCTGGCAGTATCTCTTGTGAGAAACAGCCTTCACTGCTCTTTGTTGTGTTTGAAGTGCTGGGCTGGGCTTCTAGTCTGCCTGTGTAATTGCCTGCTTGTAATTGTTTCCACCAATTAACTCCAGCAGTATTCCCTGGCAGTTTCCCTGTATTTTGGTTGTTTCCTGTTTCCTCTCTGTTTCCTGAGGGGGAGCAATGTGCACACCAGCTTAAACACGCTCACAGTCACTTAAACGCGTGCACACATCCCTACACCGTGTTACACGCGCGCACACATCCTTACACGGTGTTAGCTAGGCTGATTCATGCTAAAACGCGCGCACACTGCCTTACACACGTGCACGCCCGCGCAAACCATTGTAAACAGTTTGCAACACGCTCCCACATGTTGAACCTGCCTTACACGCGCGCACACGCAAGATGCACATATATCAAGAAACTTTGAGTGTAGGGATAGCGTATACCCTCAATTTCTTGACTTTCCTAGTGTTCTGTTGGGACACACCTCCCTCCCTGATGTCTGTCTGTCATCTGTTATCTTACATTGCCCTCCAATCTGGTACATTTCTTTCTATCCTTCCCCTCCGTGATGTCACCTACCTCTTACTTTCCTCCCCCTTCTCTAACTCTTACACTACTCAGAAAGTGCTCATTACCTATGTGGCAGTGTGATTCAGTATTGTAACCCTCATTTACATAGGATTGCCTAGTAATGCTTAGTTACATATCTTACATGGAGCTTCCCCCCCTTGACAACCACTGAACGGAGGCCATATTGTTTTTAGTCTGCAAGTCCCTCCATTGACATTCCATGTAATACATAAATCCCACAATTGTGGGCTTATAAGCTTCGGTTTTCAGTTTTAAGTAGCGCACCCCGTTTGCGGGTGCGCTGCAGTTAAACACAAAATCCCGTGGAAAAAAAAGTTAAATAACTTATTTTTGCAACACTTTTCATGCCAATGGCCACATATTTGGCCATTGGCATGCTTAATGACACATATGCACCCTTTATTTGGAGCTGACATAGCTCCGTTTTGATTTTGCAGAAATGTACTCAGTTGTCAGCTGAGTACATTTCTGCAATAACGTCCGTTACACGGACTGGTTTCTGCTTAAGTGGATCGCTCAAATACCTCATTTGCATATCTTGGAGCTGCAAATGAGGTATTGAGCATTTCCACGCCCAGTCCGTGTAAGAGACGTGTTAGCTGTCTCTTACACGGAGGTTTGGGCTGTACCTGAATCGGGAGGCTTACATGGAGGCTTACACTACTCTTGAACTCCGTGTAAGCCTTCCTGAATCTGGCCCAATCTGTTTACAAGTAGACCTGCAACCATACTTTCCTTACAGAGATGAGATTTTGTTTGACAATGGTATCATCATGAAAGCCCCAACAGTTTTTGTTCCCAAATCCTTGCAACAAGAGTATATTACCATCTTACATAGTGGCCACCCAGGAGCTGATTCTCCCAAAAGAAGGGTGAGAGGACTAGTATTTTGGCTTTCTATGTCAAAGGATATTGAAAGAGTACTTTCATCTTGTTCTGTTTGTAATAGCACTAAGTCACATCAACAGAAAGAACCATTTCATCTAAACCAGATTCCGGAACTACCTTGGTCGACAGTAGCTACAGACATTTTTGAATGGAATGGTCAACATTACTTGGTATTAGTAGACTCTTATTCATATCGGTTTCAGATTGACCTACTTCCTTATCTAGCATCCAGGTCTGTCATTACTAAGTTGAAGCGTCATTTTTCTGTCTGTGGTAATTGCACAAAGTTATTTTTGACAATGGTGCACAGTTTGCAAGCCAGCAGTTTCAGAATTTGCTGAAGAGTGTGATTTTTATTAATGTTACGAGCAGTCTTGAGTACCCACAGTTAAATGGTTTGGCAGAATGTACAGTATATAAAGTATGAAACAGTTGTTGTAGAAGTTGAAATTAGTCAGTAGCGATGTTTTTCTAAATCTCCTACATCTCAGAAATGTTTCTGTTGATAAACATCTTGGCTCACCTACTCAGAGACTTTTTTCAAGACAAACCAGAACCACACTACCAGTTGGTAGCAATTTGTTGGCTCCCTGTGCTAAGAACAGCAAAGTAGTGAAAGCTCAACTCATGAAAAGGCGTTTGTCCCAGAAGTCCTATTATGATAAGTCCAGCAAACCACTCAATCCATTACAAGAAGGGGAGATAGTGAGGATGCAGACAGCAAAAGGGTTTTATTGGATTGGAGTAATGAAAAGTGTATGTCCAGAGTGGAAATCGTACATTGTGGAATCACAAGGAGTAGAATTTAGGCGGAATTGGAAACATTTAGTCTGAGCTAGTATTGCAGTTATCTTGCCTGTAGTAAAGACTGTATTTCTCAGTGAGTTATCCAGTGTTTCAGTTTCAGAGGACATCCCAGCAAATATCCTTGTTCCTGAGAAGATTCCCAAGAGTCCTCAAGCAGATTGTTCACCAATGACTGTCCCTGTTGCTAACCCCAGTCCTAACTACTACATTACTAAATTAGGTCGCATTTCCAAGCCATGTTCCAGACACTGCAACTTGGACTTGAATGTTATTTTTCTTTGTTAGTGTCTGTATAATTGCATGCCTACTCAAATGTCATTGTTATTGTAAGACAGTTCACTATAGAAGGAGGTTGTAGATCAGTGTGTGTATATACCTTTAAGAAGTTGTCCATGGGCTTGTACATGTGTGTAAATACTGTGCATGTGCGAGCCAGACTGACATTTTGTAGAGAGCTGTTGAGATGTAAGCATGCATGTATGCGATAGTCTCAGTTAATCAGTTTTATATTTTATGTTGCTGCTATCCATCCTGATGTTTCTATGTAATAAAGGATATAAATGAACTATCCCCGCCAGTTCATCGTGCATGATAACAAAGGACAAGTGACAACTGTCACTTCTCTACCACAGATTCTAAGTATCAGATTCAGCAGTTTACTGAAGCTGGGTAGCCATAACTTGTAATGCTATACTGGTGTCGATTCATTTGTCTTGTCATTCTCTGTACTGTAACATCCACAATCGTATATTGTAAACGTACATACCTCCGTGCATATAAACTTTTGACAGTATGCCTATTCACATTCTGCTTGAGCAACACACATGCTCATCACTAGTGTTTTGCACACTTTTTCTGAATCAACACACGGCACGCACATCAATACCACAACCTTAATGAATGTAATTGGGGTTTCCCCGCACAGGTTTGAATCCTGTCAATTACGCTGGTGCTGTTTTTCAACATGGGCATACTAAGACAGTCTAGCAACTGCTTCATGTTCACTGACAGCCCTGTTCTCCTAGCAATAATTCTTCTACTTGTGAGAAATGCATCTAGATCAGTAACCTGGAATCCATGCTGTCTCGTGCCACAGTCAGTACTCCTGACAAAGAGGAGATTGCCAGCACAAACACGACACCACCCACGTTACATAGCCAAACACAACACACACCCACATATGCAGATGTCCTCAATAAAAACTTATCAACAGAGACCTCCAGAACACACTCACAAACGTTCCACACACAACACCAGTGTCCCACAAACACAGCCTATAAGGCATAACAGTAAACCAACACAGCTCATAAGGCATAAAAATAAACCAAACATACTAGTCATTGGCGACTCACTTGTGAGACACACCGATGTCCCCCTCACTAGGCTCGACAAGGAGGTGGTCATGGTCAGTTGTCTGTTAGGTGCCAGAATCTGCCACATCATGCATGCACTTAAGTCTCTCCACAACAAGTACAACTCAGTTATTGTCCATGTTAGTGTGACTGACATGAGACGTGCCTCCCTGGACTATATGAAAAGGGATTTGACTGAGCTCTGAGTATGTGTCCCAGGTAGATATGACTCTAGCCCTAACCAGCATCCTACTTTCACCAAGAATGATACCACAATACCAACAAAGAAGAATTGACTTCAACAACTAGCTTAGTTTCTGGTGTCATTCCAAGGGGATCCAGTATCTATCTGCTTGGGATGACATGGTTGACCGGATTCTGGCCAAAGCTCTTGCCTCCCCTTTGTGCCTTTTTTTAGGCAATGTCCCAAGCAAATTGAAGGTCATGCTGCTTAACGCTAGGAACCTTAACCTGAAAATGCACTCGCTGGAGGCTGTCTTCATACTGGAAGGTGCCGATATCTGTGCAGTCACAGAAACTTGGTTTAAGGCTGCGGAGAGTGCCCCAGCCTTACGCTGTACCTCATTCCACACATTCCAACCCCAAAATGAGGTCAGGAAGACTAAGGATGGTGGAGTCTGTCTCTTAGACAAGCACACCTCCAGGCTGGTTTGCCAGCCTGATACAGTAGAACTACTCCAGGTGCAACTGACAGTTGGCAAGGCACCCATCCAAGTTATAGCCAGCTATAGACTCCCATCCATGACTCAGGACACCCACTCCTCCTACCTGAGCCTACTTGAATCCATTAAGGTACCCCTTAACACCATGATCTTCGGTGACTTTAACTACCCCACCATAGACTGGGTCAACTATTCCTGCACTAATGCACTCACACAACGATTCCTTGACTTAATGAGTTCTAATGCACTAGACCAGCTCATCTCATCTCATCCCCCACAAGGGGAGATAACATTCTGGACTTGGTTCTCCCCAACTTGGGCAACTGCTGCACCACTCCCATAGTAAGTTCTGCCCTGGTGAGATCAGATCGGTCTGGCCATTCAAAGTTTCTATCCTGCCCAACAACCCCAGCCGTACAAAGGCTTAAAAACTTCTCAAAAGGTGACTACAACCTCCTAAGAGGGGGTTTCTGTAGCTTCACACCACCCCCCCCCCCCCAGAGGATGCAGACAACTATGATGAACAGTACGCCAGTGCAGTATACAAGCACCTGTACAACTGCTAACACAACTTGGGTGTAAATCCAGAACTGAAACCTGGCTCCTCAAGGAAACAGAAACCTGTCTGGTGGACATCCATCAACAGGCATTACTGCAAATGGAAGAAACTATTGTCCAAGTAAGAAATTCCAAATTGGAAGAACTCCCTCCTTAGCCTAAACAAGCAAATTAGATCACTAGTGAAAACCTCTGAAGCCAATTATGAATCAAAACTAGCCTCAGAAACATAGGAAAACCCAAAGCCACCTTCAGTTACATCAGGAACCTCAATGGCAAAGCCCAGGTTTTTGCAAAATTAGTACTTAAAGGTACCACTTACACTGATCCTGTTGACTTAACTAACCTGCTAGTAAATAGGTCCAGTGCAACCTTCACCCCTCTGTCCCCCCAAAGACCCATTCAGCACCCCCGATACTTGTCCCGCACCTCACATCTCCGTAGATCAAGTGTTAAAGACCCTATCCAAAGCAAAGAACACCGCTTCCTTGGGACCTGATGGTATCCTGGCTGTATTCTGCACCATCTCCAGCAAGAACTAGCTTTGCCATTGAGCACCCTATTCAACCACAGCCTAAGTACAGACTTCATTCCTGCAGAGTGGAGAACTGCCATTGTCATTCCCTTACACAAAGGTGTTGTACTACTGACCCTAGAAATTATTGCCCCATTAGCTTGGCAAGTCTGATTTATAAAGCTGTGGAACATATTATTATGGATCTCGTATACAAGGACATAGACAATCTCCAGGCATTTGACCCCACCTAGTTCAGATTCGTCAAGGGCAGATCTTGCCTGTTGAACCTGGTTGATTTCTTTGGGACTGTCGCCAAGGACCTGGATGAGAGAAAGTTAGGACATACAGCTTACCTCGACTTGGCCAAAGTCTTTGACACAATCCCCCACTCGGGCATCATCAAAAAGCTAACACAACTTGGGTGTAAATCCCTAGCTCATCAGGTGGGTGGTCAGCTGGCTCACAGGCAGGACCCACAAGGTCAAAATAGGTGCCTCCACCTCCGACAGCAGACCTGTCACTAGTTGTGTTCCCCAGGGATCTGTCCTGGGACCCGTTCTGTTTGGCATCTACTTCACAGAGGTCCAAGCAAAGACAAAAGGCTTGTGGCTGACCAAGTTTCTGGATGACTGTAAATTGGGTGCTGTCATTAAACTCCCCAGATGATAACATAATGCAAGAGGGTCTCACAGCAACAAATAACTGTTGTCAAAGTCATAGCCTAATGTATTATCATACCATTCGGCAAAAACATGCCCCCTACTGATTACCACATCAGTGGCAACAACCTAAGCACACAACCTGTGGTGAGAGACCTGGGTACACAGGTGACAACAATCTCACATTTGTCCATCTTGTAGCAGCTGTGGTTAGAAAAGCCTTTTACTTGTCTCATCTTATAAGTAAATGGATTGCATCCAGAAAAAAGGAGGTTATTACCTGTCTCTACTCCTCCATCATTAGGCCAGTAATTGAGTATAACACCCCTGTTTGGTATGTACCTCTCTAAAGACCTACACCAACTGGAAAGACCAGAGAAATACCTCACAAAGAGAATCCTTGGCCTCCAACACCTACCTGTTCTATGCAGACAGGCTCAAATCACTATCACTCTACTTGGTATCATACAGATTGCACAGAGGTGACCTGTGTCTTACCTACAAGGCAGTCTCAGACCATGCCCTACTAGAGATGCTCCAAATCCAAAAGTCTAACTCCTCGCGTATTACCTGCTCAAAAGGCCTAAATCTAATATGCGACATCAACAAAACCTGCTGGAGAGGCAGGTTTATTTCCCAGAGGCTGCCCCACTCTCTGGAATGGGTAAGACATTTCATGTTGAGATAATTTGTTAGCTAAGTGGGGGCAGTACCTGTCACTGAGCAGTTTGAACATAAGAGTTTAAGAAGTAACTGGCCCTGGCTGAGATTGGAAAGCATCTGTATTTTTATATTTAAGTACCGATGTGCCTGTTGTTGGCAAGATGTATAATCATCATCATCATCATCATCAGCCCCAGTTTTCTGATTTTGTCTTCATGGGGTTAGGTTGTCATGACATCTGCTGCCAACTCTCTTGATTGAGGGCCACTCTTCTGCCTTCTTTAACAGACATATATGACTGCCACAAGTCTTCACTCATGCAATCAATCCATCCGTTTGCTGGACGCTATAAATTCCTCTTTCTTTCACACTCTCCCAAATCTTCACCAAACTGTATTTGCTTTGTTGCACATGTACCCAAGTCATCATGATCTGTTCTTTGACTGCAGTTGGAGCTACTTCGGCTTCTGTTCACATGTCATCTTTACTGAGTCTGATAAGGGTCAAAGCTGACAGGGAGATCAGGGTATAAAGCTCCCTGTCATACGGTATGCCAGAAATATTTTTTTTTATTTTATGCCCTACTCGCAACCCTCCCACCAAGTTCACCTTGGGATGCCTGAATTCTTCTCCTCTTTGTGCACCATGCTTCACTGCAGGGAAAGCCTAGGCAAATGCCCGTCCACCCGGGATGAACATACCTCTTCCTCTCTACCTGTGTCTCAGACACTAGAGCTGTTAATCATACCTAGGTCACCTTGGTGTTAGGTAGTATCCCACTGCACAGGATTTTACAGAGAAAAATATTAGGCAGGGAAATGAAACAGGGTGGTTTTGACTTATTGGTTAAGGTCTTTCTCTCATAGATACAGAGTACAGGGTTTGCTTCTCACCTCTGGTTATTGGCTAGGCCTGTAAAAGTCTCTAGACCAATAGCTTAGTATTTACCTATGATCCTGTGAAATGGCTGTTAAGGATGGAAGAATAGGTGGTGGTCCAGGTTATACATGATTTGGGATATGACTCTTAAGTGCATGCAGAAATATATGAAGAGACACCCCAACCCCATATGCAAAACTGGGGAAAAAAGGAGGTGTGGATGGATATGGAAAAAAAAAACAAGTTTTTTTGGAGGTTATAAGGGAAATGTTAGAAAATGATTAAAAATACAAGAACATATTAGAGATTTAAAAAAAAATCTAAAATAGAAAGTTCTGTTCCTGTTCATTTTCAGGAATGCCATAATAGCGATTATAATTTGCTGCAGGCTACTATTCTTGAAAATGTTTTTATCAAACTGAGTGATGTTGGCATTGTAAAAGAGAAGTTGTTATTAAAAGATTCTATTTTTATACTTAAATGTAACACTTTGCTTCCTCATGGCCTCAGTTATCAGTTGGAAGTACTTATTATAATTAAGACTTGATTGTGTTCTTAATTGCTTTATTGCTGGCTATATATAAGGGGAATGTATTTTATGTCTATTTGACTTCTTGAAAGCTGTTTTAGCCAAGACTCTAAAGTTTGCTGTTAAAGTGCTTTGGATTTGCTGCCCGTGGTTATTTATTTATTTTTTTTTTTATTGCATTTTCATCTTGTTGTAAAGGTTAGAAAATGGTTTGAAGGTCTTTAGGGAATGGTTAGAAAGTGGTCTAGAAGATAAGGAATATGTGAAGGGGTAATTAAGTTTCTGTGGACGAAAGAAGAAAAAGGTTAAAGTGTTGGTGTCTGATAGCTTTAGGTGGTGTAGATTGTAAAATAGTGATGAAAAAATTGTAAAAAAAAAAAAAGTTTGATTTTTTTTTTAATTAAAAAAAAGGGTTTGCAAGAAGGGACATATAGTATCAAGGGCAAAATGTAAAAAAATATATATTAATCAAGGAAGTAGTACATATTATAAAGAAACAGTAAAACAGGAGTGAATGGCAAGCATGCCATTAATATAAAACAAAACGTTTATTCAATAAAACAGTGAGCACTTTCATGTGGAGCTTCCATGCTTCCTCAGACATACAATAAAACAATCTTAATTCAATATTTAAAAAAACTCATCAACCAATCTGCATCAAGAAATAATTAACGACACAAATCATCATTAATTAATTTCCTTCAATGAACCTTTAATATTCGAGAAGCCAAGTGTGCCCAAAACATGCTTAAAAAGTACATTGTCTGTAAAAAGATAAACCTAACCATTGATTATGAGCCTCACATCATTCAAGAAATATATTAATTAATTATATATATATATATATATATATATATATATATATATATATATATATACAACTAACCTCATGAAATTCCATGACAGTTCATATAAAACAGCGTCTTTCTTTTTGCAAGCTCTCGTGAGAAGATGACATCACTCCTGCTGCCTAGCAACTAACACCACAAAATACGTAGTATAGAGTAGCATAAGTGTACATAGACGTGTACTACGGAAAGTAACACATAGAGCAAATGCTGTAGAACTACTCACTATATTGCCTGTGCGACTAACATGTAAAACAAAATATGGTACTTTTCCCTTAAACCCCTACCACTCGCCGTGCAGTGTTATCCTCTTATTTCAGTAGTGTGCACAAGTGTTTGTGTAAGAAATAAATTTGTACAGCTAACAAACAAGTTTTAATTGTTATGCTACGTGTAAAGGAAGGTATTATCATTGTACAAATAGCTGAAGTCCACATTGTTTTAAAACGATCAAATCAGATATGTCTTCCGGAAATGTTTGAGATGCCTTGAATACCTGAGAAACTGTCTTTTGTTAATCCAATCACTTTGGTTTCACTTACAGCTTCACAGGTTAATACTAAGTAGGCAGGCAATTTGAACATCCACGAATAGCCTAGCAATGCACTCTTAACAAGTTACCTTAGTTCTTGATAAGAGCCGCCGTACAGGGCGCTGCTGTGTTTTGCCGGTATTTCCTCACTAGTGCTGTGATCCATCTTCATTTTATTCAATGTTTTTCTGATCCCTCTTCAATGAATTACATATTTTACATAAATGAAATACAGAACAATACCTGACCAGCAAAACAGCAACGCGAAGTACTGGTAGCGGTTTAACGGAAAAGTAAGAGCTGCCGTACATGGCGCTGCTGTGTTTTGCCGGTATTTCCTCACTAGTGCTGTGATCCATCTTCAATTCATTCAATGTTTTTCTGATCCCTGCATGAATGCACATGTTACCCACCTAGTAAATACATATGTTTTAATGCATACATCTCAACAAATGCTTGTCTTTAATGATATCTATGCTAGAAGCAGCTCAAGAAATACTGTCATATTGATCCAAAGCCCTGCATGTGTTTATGTAGTCTTCTCTTGTTAAAATAGTATTATTATTTTTTGTTTTATTTTAACCTTCTAGATTTTAGCACATGTGCATTTATTAGGCAGAATATATGTATTAAGTTGTTGAGTGTGTACTGCTTATACTTTTATATATATTTTTATACTTATACCCATGCACATAAGTAGTTACTAAATGGGGAACATGAATATATGTATTTATTCATTGACTTTTTATGTATTTTATTTATATTTATCCACATGTTCTTGTCTTTACATTTTGTGCATGTGGTTTTTAAACAGAGTTTTTTTTTTTACTTCAGCAATTAACTAAGGGTAAAATGTAACCAAAGTAATTACTTGATTGCTGAGTGCTGAATTAACTTTGAGTGGTAGGATTGATCTAGTAATGAATTAAAGTAATTAAATGCATTGCTGTTTGAATGAACTGTCTGATGAAGCAATGGTTACCATTTTGAAAGCACTCACCATTTTGTATTAAAAAAGATTTTACTTCATCGTGGTTCAGCTTCTTTATTCCAGCTACCTTCCTACTGGGCACCTGTGTTTCAACGAATTACATATTTTACATAAATGAAATACAGAACAATACCTGACCAGCAAAACACAGCAACGCGAAGTACTGGTAGGGGTTTAACGGAAAAGTACCCAAAATATGAATACAACGAAAACAAAAAAGGAGAGTAACACCCTCTACTTATGACAATTTAACTACAGAAATATACTAATATAACAAATGTACAATCTACAGAAAATAACTAATTGATGAGCTAGCAAACATTCAAATACACCAATATGTATGTACATGGAGCTAACCTCATACAGTAAAATCTGTTGCAAATCCTATTGAGCTACAAACACTCGTGATGGAATAACGTCACTGCTCATACCTAACAACTGAGCAACACAGAATACAAGGTATAAAACAACAGCAATATATAAAAAATAAACACTAATAATAATAAATCAAATGCTGTAAAAACAATACCCTACTCCTCATGTAGCTCAGAACGACCTAATGCCAGCATAAAAACAAAATATAAGAACGCAAAAACAAGTAAAAGATAAAAGGAGAAAAAAAGAAAGAGTAGAATATAAACATAGCTATATATCTAGAACTACTACAAACAAGGCTAGCTGATGACCCATACACCTTAAAAATTACTTTGATGTGGTAATTCCCTATTTTTCAAGAATGGTTTTAAAGACACTGCTTAATTAAGACCATATTGTTTGCCGCTTGAAGCAGTATAATCCATCTTTGCTCCGCCATTTCCAAATCATTTCTATTGTCACCAATCCTGTTATTGGGAGTAATCGCTTGTAAGTCATAAACAAAAACTTATGGCTATCACCCATTTCTATAATGTGCCTCACTATAGCACTTTTATCGTCACCAATACTTGCATAATAAATATGTTCCCTAATTCTATTTCTCAGGGCCCTAATAGTCATCCCTACATAGAAATGATTATATTGATTGCGGTAGCCAAGTATACAACATTACAAGTTGCACAATCAGCACAATGATGAAAAGTGTACATCTTCCTAGCAATAGGATGCTCAAAAATATTACTGTTGCTAACACACCTGCAGTAATTACTGTGTCTACATTCATGAGTACCAACCCTGATAGAAGATAATTCTATTGGGATAAAAGTCTATCTTGTGGCATAACCTCCTCGTAGTAGACTTCATGTTTTTAAAAATAACCTTCGGATAAGGTCGAACAATATTTCTAATCTGTTCATCAGCTGACAGTATATGGGAATTATTTCTGATGATACCCATTAAATGTTTATTATCTGATGTATAAGGTAAGGTAAGCAAAGCCTACACATTCGAGAGTTAGATCTATCTGACCTATCTTGAAATAATTATGTGTTCTTGGAAAAATATGGTTTACGTTTATTCTTTCTCTCCTTAACCATAGCATTAAAATGCATGTCACATTCAGTTCTAGCATATCCAGTATTCATAAAGTCATTCTTCATGCAACTCATATGGTCCATTAATGAAATATCATTACTCGTTAGCCTGGATACACATATAGCTTGTCCTTTTAACACATTCTTAAATACATAACTAGGGTGCATACTAGACCTCTCCAACAAACTATTTTTCTTACATTCCTTTCTATAAACAAGTCTCTAGTGTGTTACCAATCCTATGCAGTTTCACATCCAAAAATTCAGTAGCTTCTCTGGAATGTTGTAATGTACTCGCTTCTATGTATTTATGAAATAATTCTAATTAAGCTTCTGAACCTCTCCACACTAAAAATATCATCCACAAATTGTTTATAGTAAGTTATACATTTCTTAAACTCTTCATTGGATAATATATATTTCAGTTCCTAATATGCCATAATCATGTTAGCATATGAATTGGCGCAGGGGATGCCCGTAGCAACCCCCACAAGTTGCCCTTAGTGCTTATCAAAATAAAGACATTGTTGTCCAAGACCAGTTCCATCAACACACTTAAAGTGTGGATGGTATTTCTAGAAAAATCACTATTATGTATAAGAAATTCCTGCATATATTGTATACCTATACTGTTAGGGATGCAGGTAAATAAAGAATATACATCATGCCTGACTAGAACATCGTCATTACCCAGGGGAATATTTTCTAAAGTGTTAATGTGATTAAAAACTGTTTTGCATCAGTCACAATAGTGGAAATCATAGATAATAAAGGATGCAGAGTCTTTTCAAAGTAAATAGAAATGGGCTCCATTAGCTACCCTTGACTTGCAAAAATAAGTCTGTATGGAGGGTCAATCAATGACTTATGGATTTTGGGTAGCCCTTTAATCAGTAGAATTATGGGTTTATCTACTATAAAAAATTTCAAACAGCTCTTTGGTAATATATCCAGAAGCAAAACTAGGAAAAAATATGTGCACCAAAGCCCAGTAGACAAACCAAACCAGAAGAAGACAAAAGTTACTGATGGTCAATAAAAGTTGGGGAAAACTTTAGCGTACACACACTTTATTTCACACTTTCATCAGGAATGACTTCTTTAGAATACCTCATACAAAATCACTCTACCTATATATAGATTAAACATTTAATCAGTTAAAAATCAATTAAATAAATCATTATACCAATGTAATTTGTCCTAATTAAATAAATATTTATTATAAATAAATTCATGTCAGAAAAATAAAAATACATTGTATCAAATATATATATATATATATATATATATATATATATATATATATATATATATATATATATATATATATGTATAAACTATACACACAGATTTTAAATCTGTTCTTCCTAACCCTTAATTTCTTATTCTTTAAAAAACATTTTATGTTGATACTTTCGTTCAAACCCGGCTTTTTATCAGCCTCTAACCTCACTTGCCATAATGTTTCTCTCTGTTTAAGTAATTCTTATAATCACCACCCCTCAAATCACCTACTACCACTTCTAATACAGAAAATAAAATGTTTGTATATTTAATACATTCAACAGAATGCCAGTAAAGGGCACTTTTTTTCATCTTTAACCTTAATGTAATAAATATGTTCCCTCATACGTTCCAACAAACTATGTGTGGTCATTCCTACATAAAATGCATTGCACCCACTGCACAAACTGATGTAAATTAACCCTTTGGTTTTACAAGTCCAATAACCTGGACCCTTAATGGTATGTTGTGTGTGGGCCAGCATTATGTAGGGACCCACTAATACATATCTACACAAATTACAGTGTCCGCATTTATACATACCCTTTTTTATTAGTTAGATATTAAAAACTATGGGAATTCTTAGTGTTGTACCTCTCTAACAATTTTTTGATATTGTAGTTGTTACGATACACAAAACTAGGCTTAGTCCCTACTACATCGAAAAGATCTTTGTTGCCTTCTAAAATCTTCCATTTGTTATTGACAATATTTCTAATGAGGGGACAATCAACAGACATATCCAGACTAAACACTGCCCCTGTTTTTACACCCCCCTTATCCAAAACCACTTTGTTTTTCACTAAGGAATTAATTCCTAAGAATGGGGAGGGGGAATACAATTCATTTTATTTAAAACCTCTTGCTTTATCAAATCTAAATAACTTCATAACCCCATTACCACAAACATATCTGTTATAATATCAAATTCATCCAAAACATCTGCTTCTGTGGTTGTCATCTGGCTTGCACATATATATTGCCCTTTAGGGATGTTTGTCATAATAAAAAAATGGGTGGTTACTTTGGTAATGTAAATACCCATTGGTAACTGTTTCGTTCCTGTATATTCTACTGTCAGACCAGTTGATAACCATAACCTTCATTCAACTCAAGCACACATCCAAAAAATTAATACTTAGTCCACATCCGCCTCAAATACTTAGACATGTAATTAATGTCAGCAACAAAATTATCTACCTCTGTGTGACTTGCCTCTAAAATAAAAAACAAGTCATCCACAACTCTAGAATAATAATGTACATTATATTTTTTATACAATAGCGTTAGAACAGTAGTCTCCCAAAAAGCCATTACTATATTTGCGTATGCCGGAGCTGCCAGAGACCCCATGGCTACCCCTTTTGTCTGTTTATAATAGGTGTTTTTGAACAGAAAAAAGTTGTTGTTTAAAACCAACTCAAGTTACACAACAAATTAATATTACTATGTCCCAAAGATGTATTCTTACACAAAAACATTCTTACTGCTTCAATTCCATCTGTATGTGGAATACTAGTGAATAAAGAAACGACATCTACAGTTAACAACAAATGTTGATTGATGTCATATCCAAAACCCTGTGAAAACCCCCTTATTTTCTCCAAAAAATCCCATGAATCTTTTAAATAAGAATGTAGTTTTTATATTACTGGATTCAAAACGGCATCTATGACCAGTGAAATACCCTCGGTCACAGCTTGTGGAGAAGACACTATAGGTCTAAATGTGGGATTCACAGGGTTTTTATGGATCTTCGGGATACCAAATAGTACCCCTACGTTTGCTTTTTCAGTTAGGCAAAAATTGTACATATCTAAGTCCATTTCCTGATTCATTAAAGCATCATATAAAAATGAACATATATATATATATATATATATATATATATATATATATATATATATATAAAACTTCGCTATATGACTTGAGCGTTAACCTGAACATATTCATTTTCCTTGTTTAACAAATGTAACATACTTTCCTTGTATTGATCGACATTCATAATAACCATATTCCCACCTTTATCACTTTTCACATATCTCAAATTTTTAAAACTCCTTAGTTCTTTTAAGGCCTAATGTTCAACAGCTGATAAATTAGCAATCCACCTTCTATGGCTGTTATTTAGACATTTCTTGATATCCTGCAAACACATTTCTTCAAACACATTAATAGTATGACATAAACTTGGAGTAAAGCAGGAAGGTTTCACAAAATTAACAGAAACTTGCTTAACATTTTTATATAAGTATTGCAAGTTTAACTTACATGTAAATTGCTTGAAATCTATTACTGCTTTATCATAGTTAGCCCTTTTTGTAGGAACAAAATTACATCCATATTTCAATGTCTGAATATGAGCGTCCATAAGCACATTGTCCGATAAATTAATTAAATCAAAGTTCTCAGTCCAGTTTCTCAGTGCTTGTCAGAGGACTCAGATGTAGTCAGATTCCTCATTCTCACCATTTTCCCTCTTGTAATTCTGTCCTCCCTTTTGGGTAAAAAAACTTTTGGTCTTGCACCATTAGTAACAGAGTCTGTCGTCTTGGCAGGAAAATCATTGTTACCTGAACCTTGTTGTTCGTCTACCACTTAACACTCGTTTACCAACAAAGTGGAGTCTTTTCCGCCAGAACAAAAAAAAAACCTCGTCACCACAGCCGATGGTTTTGATTGGCTGTTCACCTTCTGGCGAGTAGTATGAAAAACAGGCTTATATAAAGCAAACTGTGGTCTATTAAAGGGTTACACCTAATGAAATGTTATGATTTCTATTCCTATTATTCCTTTAATATAAAGGGTCAAAAGATTCATAGGTAGTATTTTTTGTAAGCAGTGACATCTCTCAATAATTTGTTGTGTTTTTGTGTAACCACCTCATTTTCATGTTGCTCAACATCTTTTAGAACTTGTTCATAAGTCCCATCATTAAACTCCTTGTCCAATGAGTTTACTTCTTCATCGGCCCTCAGAATTTCATCTTTAATGGCATCAATTTTCTTAATATTATTATCTAGCAACAATTTTGTTAGTTGCAAGCCTGCACCATTAAAGAACATAGTCAACTCATTAAAGAAAGGGTCCTCAGATGTGATACCATTAGGGCATTTAAAAAATCCTAAGCCCTTTGGTACCACTGCCAGCTCAATGCATCTTTCCAAATATTTATTTTTCAAGAGCAAGGGACCTATATTTTTTCAGCAGTCTACCCAATGTTTCACATTTATTATGATAGTACTAAGTTTTTACTCTAGTGGTTTTATAATCTGCTTGTACAAAAGGATCATATCGGCTATCCAAAACTGAATGGATGCTATCATATTGCATTGTCCTTGTTACAGTCTCTTGATTGGTTTCACACCTATTTGATGAATCCCTGGTGTTTAGATCAATAACAGTCACCTGTTCATCTTCTGAGCTGTGACACCTCTCTCCAGCTCCATTATTCTTGGATAGTAGCACTTTAAGCGATTTTTGGATGTCAGACATGGAAGCTACTAAAAGCAGACCGGTCTCTCCCACAAAAGGTGTAGAGTGCACTGTCAGGTCCAATAAAGGGTCATTCTCCACTTCGGCCATCAGGAATCACGCAAATACCACAAAACCAGGAAACAATACGTACAACAAAACCCAGTAGACAAACCAAACCAGAAGCAGACAAAGGTTACTGATGGTCAATAAAAGTCAGAGAAAACTTTAGTGTACACACACTTTATTTCAAGCTTTCATTAGGAATGACTTCTTCAGAATACCTCATTAATTTGACTTCTTCAGAATACCTCATACAAAATCACTCTACCTATATATACATTAAACAATTAATTAAATAATCAATTAAATAAATCATTATACCAATTTAATTTGTCCTAATTAAATAAAAATATGTATTATAAATAAATATTTATTTATTTACATTTGTTGACCGGGAAAATATTTATATATATTTATTACATTAAGGTTAAAGATGAAAAAGTGCCCTTTACAGGCATTCTGTTGAATGTATTAAATATAAAAAAAATTTATTTTCTGTATTAGAAGTGGTAGAAGGTGATTTGAGGGGTGGTGATTATAAGAATTACTTAGAACAGAGAGAAACATTATGGCAAGTGAGGTTACAGGCTGATAAAAAGCCGGGTTTGAATGAAAGTATCAACATAAAATGTTTTTTAAAGAATAAGAAATTAAGGGTTAGGAAGAACTGATTTAAAATCTGTATCTAATGTGTGTGTGTGTATATATATATATATATATATATATATATTTTTTTTTTTTTTTTTATACAATGTATTTTTATTTATTTTTGTGACATTAATTTATTTATAATACCTATTTTTTATTTAATTAGGACAAATTAAATTGGTATAATAAAAGTCTTTCGGCTTTTCCCAGTTAGGGGTCACCACAGCGGAACTCCCGTCTGCTAATGATTGGCAGTGGATTTTTATGGTGCTGAGTTGCCAGCCCAACACCCAACCTTCAAAGAAGGCACGCCCATTCACTCATGCAAATACCTACATGTCTTTAACGTCACAACCACGGGGCGGACATGCAGACTCCACACAGAAGGCACTCCAGCCGAGAATCGAACAGGAGAAACTTCTGCTGTGAGGCGACAACGCTAACCACTGCACCACCATGGCCTTATTGGTATAATAATTTATTTAATTGATTTTTTCATTGATTAATTGTTTAATCTATATATAGGTAGAGTGATTTTGTATGAGGTATTCTGAAGAAGTAATGCCTGAAGAAAGCGTGAAATAAAGTTTGTGTACGCTAAAGTTTTCTCTGTCTTTTATTGACCATCAGTAACCTTTCTCTGCTTCTGGTCCAGAAGCAAAACTGTTAAACAGCTCATTATGCACTTTACCAATAATACATTGTATATCAAGAGGCATCATTTTCTTATATGTAGCTTCATCAGCTAGCATTTCAAACATATTTTTAAATAATCAGACCAATTCAAAAGCACAATTGCACCACCTTTGTTGGCAGGACAAATGGTGATGCTGTTATTCTCTTGAAGTTCTTTTGGAGCTAGATATTCACTAGATCTAAAGTTAAAAAAAAAAAAAAAAACTTTCCTTTTAAACTTACTGTCATCAGTAAGAACAGTGTATAAATCATGTTCATGTGGTTAAAGCTTGAATCTGTGGGTTAAAACTGGGCATACATGTACTCTGCTTCTTAAACCTACTGCTCGACTTATTACAGTGTGGAAATAAAATATTTAACATGATATTTGTACAGAACATTTTTATGTCTATAACAGTATCACTAAACCTACTCTTGGTGGCTGGTATAAAGGAAAGTCCTTTCTGTATAACTTTCACATGCTGCTCATTCAAAACAAATGAGGACAAATTGTATATCAAGTTTCTTTCGTCAGTTTCCAGTAGCTCTTGTTTGTAGTAGTTCTAGATATACGGCCATGTTTCTATTCTACTCTTTCTTTTTTTCTTCTCTTATCTTTTACTTGTTTTTGCATTCTTATATTTTGTTTTTATGCTGGCATTAGGTCATTCTGAGCTGCATAGGGAGTAGAGTATTGTTTGATTTATTATTAGTAGTGTTTATTTTTTATATATTGCTGTTTTATACCTTGTATTCTGTGTTGCTCAGTTGTTAGGTATGAGCAGTGACGTTATTCCCTCACGAGTGTTTACAAGAAGCAGCATGTAGTGCCATAGGATTTGCTACAGATTTTATTGTACGAGGTTAGCTCCATGTGCATACATAAATCAACTGCACTGACTGTTTCACAAAACACTAACACTATCAACGTAAAAAGAATGAGACTCTGGACTTTCTAATTGTTCACCTCTTTTCTTAATATGTTCTTTTTTAATGAAAGAATGTGTGGCTTTTGATGTACAAAATCTTTTGAAATTATTCCATTTGTTAAATTTATGACGTTGCTAACCAAAAGCTAAGCATTTCTCTCTTTTAGATTCAAAATTTCTACCACAATTATGACAGTTAACAATGAAATTAGGTACTGGCCCTTGTTCACCATTATGCTTATTTGCTGACTCACTCTTATGCTTCACTGAGACTGTGCGAACTTGGGAACTTGCTAGTAGACTCTGGGGTTTACCAGTGAGTGCTGCAGGGGCTACAGTAGCTGCCATGTGCCAGGGCCTGTTTCTTTTAATCATGTGCTGGATGCTATCAACATGAGGCTTTGAAGTTACTAGAAATATGCATTTCTTATTTGTAAGCATATTTGTATGCTTATTTGTAAGTTCATATATGTGACAAATCTCGGTGGCCTTATTCAAAGTTAAATCACTGTCAAAAAGCAAAATCTTTCTTACAGCGTCATCTTTAATATCACACACAAGTCTGTCCTTTATCAACTCATCCCTTAAATCACCAAATCTACGCGTTTTAGCTTTATTTCTCAAGTCAGTTATATATGCTGTAAAAGTTTCACCGGGCTTTTGATCCTTTATGTAAAATAAGTGCCTCTCCATTGTAATGTTTGTCTGGGGGGGTAGTTACACATTTCACTAAATTTACATTTTAAGCACCCAGGGTCCTTCCTTGACTTAGCCGGTACAACAATATGACTGTTCCCCCCTCCTGCAAAGATAGCTGGTGCATACACAAATGAATGTTCCCTTTCTATGGCTTTTTACCCAGCTAAATTAAGCAGTATAAGTGCAGTCATCTTTATCAGAAAATGCAGCCTGCATGAAAATGTTGTACTCTTACTCAAACACTCTCCAGTTCTCTGCAGTATTATTATCAAATGCAAGTGGAGTTGGTTTTCAAATTCTTTTTCCTTGCCAACAAGGTATACACAAACATGCTTCAAATATGGCCCTTTTTGCAATTATACACAAACAAACTGCTTTGTGAGCTTGTAATAACATTCAAATACACAATAAACTCTTTGAAATGCTTTAGTTTGTGAAATATGCTCTGAAATGGCTGTATTCTAGGAAATAACTGTACTGTAATACTGCACAAACATGCAAACACTTCATACAGTTCAGATAACTCAGATAGCCTCAGTAAATATGAAAAAGTTGTGCTTAGTGAAAAAATGCACTTGTTTCTCTTATTTTATTAGTTTTATTTAATTCAAACTTTATTTCAAACATTTTCTGTAGTAATTCGAATAATTCTAGCAATATTGGACATTTTAACTTATTTTAATATTATTTAAAACATTCTGTATGCTTCATTTCATATTTTGTGAGTAAGAAATAGTTTGAGGAAGTTTTAACATGAGAAATTCATATCCGACCTGTTTTGCGAATCATGCATATAACAACGGACGGTCCCCTTCTCTATATTCCACCAGCTGTAGCGGAATGCCTCTCGAAGTCAAAGTAGAGAAACTGGAGTTCTTTCTGGACATTACATATGCTGCTTCTGACACCATGTCACTCGTCCTTCTGTACACTGAAAACGAAGTAGGCGGGGTAGTTTGTTTACGATGCTTTATTACATAGAAACACATCAGGATGGACAGCAGCATCAGTAAATATAAACAAACTGATCGTCAGACAGAGCTTACACACATACATGCTTGCATCTCAACAGCCTACTACAAAATGGCACTCTGCCTTGCATGTGCTCAGCACTCCAGTACATTTGTACATGCCCACAGGAGATTTCTTAAAGAGACATGCACACTGATCTACAAAAAGTCTTTACACTTTGTTGTTATCTAGGAGTCAAATTATAGTCATGACCTAAGCTGTTAATTAAACAGCTTAATGGGTTAAGGGCAAGACAGAATAGCAGCAATGACAGAGAGTCACCCTGGAATATCCCCCTTTGAATTTTTATTCCTGGAATAATAATTTGTCCTTTATCATGCCTTAATTGAAAAGTGGTCTGCCACTGTTTCATGGTCACTTTAATGTAGTTCATCAGTGTAGGGTGTATCTTATACATTTTTTAAGCACTCTTTTATCCATGAATGTCGGATGCTATCAAATGATATTTTGTAGTCAGTCTATACTATACTTAGATTCTTCCCCTTTTTTACAGTTCGCCTTTGTTCCATATGAGTTTTATTGCCCTTTTGTTCTATTGCCATAATTGATTTTTCTTCTAAATTACTATAAACTCTGTCGGCATCAATTCCAGTGTACAGTTTGTACGTCGTCGGAAGGCAAGTTATTGGTCTATAACTTTTAGGGTAGCTTGCAGGTTCAGTCTTAAGTAAAATCATTGTTTTGCCTGTTGTTAGCCAGGTCGGTGTCGGTTTGGGGTGTGCAAGTAAATAGTTGTTACTCATGGCTAAATCTTCTTGCAAAGATGTTAATACGTTTAACCAGAAGTTAGGTATTGTATCTGGGCCTGTTATTTTCCTATTAGAGGCTTTTCTTAAGTTTGTTTCAATCTCTCTGCCAGTTACTTCATGCCATTTCATATCCTGCACCTTTAAACTTCTTATTCTTTCTTTACTTCATCTATCCATTTAGCATCCTTGTAAAGTTCCACAGGATCTTCATAAATACTTCTCCAAAATGTATCCATTTCTTCTTTTTTGGTGGTCTTTCAATTTGTTTTACCTTGTTTCCCAATTCTCTGTAAAACTTTTTTGGGTCATCAGTAAATTGCTTATTTTGTACTTTTCCTTTATATTTATCTGCGTATCTTCTAAGTTTTTCCACCTCTGCTGAGATTTTTAGTTTATTTGGTGGTATAGTGGTGAGCATAGCTGCCTTCCAAGCAGTTGACCGAGTTCGATTAAATCTGTATGGGGAGGGTGGCCTAATGGTTAAGGTGTTTGCCTTACAAACACAGGGTACAGGGATAATTGGCTAGGCTTGAAATGGCTTGTTAGCCTAATACTAACCTATTTGCAATAGTGCATGATAGATCCTGATCTGTTCTAATACTGCGCATTGCTTTTATCACGTCTATCTTTCTACGTATTTTTGTTGATCTGTTCCCTCTTCTATACTCTTCTAACAATAAATCTTGTCTTGATTGCTTATAGTTTTCTCTTTTCGATACTTGCATGATGGTGTTGATGTGTCCCTTTCCTTTCCATCACTACCCTGTGTTCTTGTGGTAGAACTTTATCAGTTATTAATTTAGCTGCACAGTAATATATCATGTTTACTTCTGTGATATCACATGGATCTCTATGGACAGTCCTAATTACTGTTCTCATTTGTTTTATCAAACTTCTGACTTTTGGGGGTTTATTGACCTTCTGCAGTCTATTTCTTTCATTGATCTTAACATGTCTATCTATCTCTGTTAAATCAACAACTCTTCTCTTAGCTCATTTTCTTCTAAACTGAGGGCACATCCCTTGTTTTCCATTTCCTGTGGGCATTCTATAGAAAGTTCTATAGCATATTCCTGTGGCACATTCTCTTCAATTTCATCTTGTGCTCTGCATTGCTTTGTCATATGCGAACTCACTGACCTATCACTCCTCAACATTAGAGAGTTTCCACATTTTACTGTTTCTTCCCTTGCTGTCCAGTTTTAAGTAAACAATTGTACTGGTTTCCTGTGGAAGGCTCCAAAATATCTTCATATGGCACATGACCATTTACTTTCCTGTTCCACTGTTTTCCCCTCAGTTTGGAGTTCCAGTGCTCTATCCTGTTGTGGTCCTTTCTGAATTAGATTTTCTACATGGAATCCATCACTTTGGAGGTACTCCATAACCTCAGTTTCTATTTCTTTAACTTCTCCATTACTAATTTCCTTTTTCTCTTTGTCTTATATTTTTGTATGGTAAAGTTTTGCATGTCTGGATTCCTTTGCTTGTATTTGTCTTCAAACATCTTTGGTGTTGCTCTTTTGTATTGATTAGTTTTGCTTTCTCCTTTTCAACTGAGAGCACATTTTCTGTTCTCCATTTCCTGCGGGCATTCTATGTTCTATAGCATCTTCCTGTGGCACATTCTCTTCAATTTCATCCTGTGCCATCCGTTGCTCTATCATATGGGAACTCACTGGCCTATCACTCCTCAACACTGACTGCGTCAGATTTTCCACATTTTACTGTTCCTTTCCTTGCTGTCCAGCTTCAAGTGAACATTTATACTGGTTTCCTGTGGAAGGCTTGAAAATATCTTCATATGGCACATAACCACTTCCTTCCTGTTCCACTGTTTCCCCTTAATTTGAAGTTCCATTGCTCTGTCCTGTTGTGGCCTTTCTGAATTAGATTTTCTACACTAAATCCATCACTTTGGAGGTACTCCATAACCTCAGTTTCTATTTCTTTAACTTCTCCATTACTAATCTCCTTTTCTACTTTTCCTCTTTGTCTTCTAATTTTTTTGTATTGTAAAGTTTTGCATGTCTGGATTCCTCTGCCTGTATTTTTCTTCAAGCATCTTTGGTGCTGCTCTTTTTGTATTGATTAGTTTTGCTTTCTCCTTTGCATACCTCATTTTCTTCTAAGCTGAGAGCACATTTTTTGTTTTCCATTTCCTGTGGGCATTCTATACAAAGTTCTATAGCATGTCCATATTTCTTCTTCAGATGTCTCCTGATCTTCCTGTTTCTCCTTACTTTGGGGACTCATTCCATCATGCTGTGATGTAACCCGTGTTAGACCTTCTACATCAAATCCTTCACTTTGTTTGCAGGCACTCCATAACTTCAATTTCCATTCTTTAACTTTTGCTTTACTAATCTTCTTTTTCAAATTCCCTCTTTGTGATATTATTTTTTATTGTGAAATTTTCCATATTTGGATGCCTTTGCTGTATTTCTCTGTGAGTATGTTTGGGGCTGCCTGCTATATATTGATTAATTTGGCTTTTGTCTTTCCAGAAATATGGCACCATATCAAATCTCTCTTTCTTTCCAATGTCCATATTTCTTTTTAATACTTTTCAAAAATCACTAGGTTTTTGTTTATATTTTCGGACTTCCTCAGATGTTTCTTTTTCCAAACAGATCAAAGTTTCTTTGTCTGTATTTGCAAAACAGTAAGCTAAAAGCTGGTTTAGACTAAAATCCAAAACTAAAAACAAAACGAAAAGGAAAATCAAGTTGCTTTAATAAAATCCAAGACAAATCCACGATTAACTCCAGTAAGCGCTTTCATCTGTAATAAGACTTCTTCAGACTGGAAGTTAACACTCAATAACACACATTTAAACACTTTTTTTTAAATCACATGACTATGTAATTTGTGTTTTAATCCTTTACATTTCAGGTATGTAATACAATCTTCTCTATTATTCAAACCAGGGGGGTAGCAAGCATTAAGACTAACCTGCCAGCTATATTCCAACCATCCCAAGTCATCTGGATTTAACAAATTTTCAACATTGTTTAGGACATCCACTACAAGGAATTAAAAATTAACTTTAAATGACCCATGTTTATAGTGCTTCCCCATGGCATTCCTTTCATCCCCAACAGAAACTGCATATTTGTGTTCATAAATTATTTTGTGCAATTCTCTTGTAGTTCTCCCTACATAAAAAAGATTTACATTCTAAGCAAAAAGTGACATAAATTACACACTTGGATTTACATGTAAAAACCCAATTGACAATTATTTTAACATTATTTAAAGTGCATTCTGTTTTCTCTGTGAATAAATAGTTGCACATATTACAGTTATATCACTTAACCATTCCATTCTCATCTGACCTTATTTTTGGTATATTCAACTTACTTGGAAAGAACTTTTTAAAACTTTCACCACTTTTCTGAGGAGGCTTATGCCCTATTGTTTTTAATAACTCAGTTTGACCTGCAAATAATTTCCAATGTTTTATTATTATATCCTTTATTCTTCCAGAGTTTAAACTGATGACAATAAGCATTCTAACCTTATTTTCATAAACTCTGCATTTTCTTCTGTTTCTCATACCTCTGAGCTGTAACATTAGTTTTTATATCTGTAACTAATGTTTCTAGATAGCCTCCCTGATAAAGTTTTTCACAAAAATTATTGCTTTCCATGAAGAAATCTTCTTCCCTTTCTGTTAAGTCACTAATCCTTAATAACTGTCCTTTTACTATATTCTCTTTGGTCTTTTTGGGGTGCATGCTGCTATAGTGTAAATATGAATTGTTTTGAACTTCTTTTTTAAATATTTTGGTTCCCAGTTTGCTTTTGTCTTTAAAGATGGTCACATCCAACAATTTTATTGTTGCTTAACTATAGTTGTAGGTAAATTCAAAAGTAAACCTGGGGTTTAATGAATTCCAAAACTCCGTTCCTTCCAAAAACCTTTCTTTTTTAAAGGTAAAGCCTCAAATTATTTTTTTAATTTCTAGAAAAAAAATTTTTTTAACCCCTATTTTAAAAGTTATAAAGGGCATTGCCCCCCTTCCCCCTTTTTTAGGAAAAAACATTTTAAAAAAAATTTTTAAAAGGAAAAACTTTAACACCCAATTTTCTTACAACTATCAAATTAAATTTTTCCCAAAAAAGTTACTTCTATTTCCCCCAAGTTAGGTTTTTACTGTATACAGGTTTTAATCCTTTGTAAAAATCACTTCTTCCCAAAATTTTTAAATTTTTCCTTAATTCATTTCCCCCTAAATTTACTTTTTAACCAAACCTTCCTTTTGTTGTCACATAGATTTCCTCCCCCCAGCTTGGGAAAAAAAAAATGGTTTTTTTGGCTTTTACGTTTAAATTTTTTAATTTAAAAATCCCACTTTTTTGGGTTTTAATGGAAAAATTTTTCTTTTCTTAAAATTTAATTTTTTAGTTTTTAATTTCCCAAAAAATGTGGTTTTAAAAATTTTTTCCTGCCAAAAGGAACAAAAAAGAAATATTGGGTTTTGCAAATTTAAACAACATTTTTGCTTTTAAAATTTAATTTAAAATTTTTTTAAAAACTTTATTGTGTAAAATTTTGGAGTTTTGTTTTAGAAAATGTATGAAACAAAATGAAAATTTCATTTAATTAGAAATGATCAAAAAAATTAAAAAGTTTTACTTATGATTCCTTGTTTTTTTTTAAGTTTTTTTTTTTCCCAATATTTAAAAAATTTTCCTTTAGAATTAATAATTTGGAATTTGGAATTTTAATTAATAAATATTTAAAACCCATTATTTCTATTTTTAGAAAAAAGGTTTGGGTTTTAACAAAAATTAACCGGTTTTTTTTAACAAATCATATAAGGGTCCCCTTTATTTTTAAAAAGTTACGGAAGTTAATTTTTTGGTGAAATGGAATTTTCTGCCCCTTTGGAATGGGGGGCCTGGCCCCTTATGTCCTTTTGTTTTTTTTAGTGGAAACCTCATATCTAAAAGTATACAAAAAATAGGGGGCAAGATCGTTTAAAATTTAAATTTTAATTTTTAGGACAGGAGCTTTAATCAAACATCATCAAAGGTTTTTACAAATTTTGGAAATTTCTGCCATATGTTCAGCAACCAAAAAATTTAAGCCCCCAAATTTTTGGGGCCCCACCCCACCCTTTCATTTTTTAAATCAGGATCCAAAAAAGTAGGGGCCCAAACTGTTTTTAAAAAAGCTTAAAAGGGTTTTCAAGGGAAAAATTTCAGGGAATAAAAGTCATGAAATCCCTTAATTTTTTCCTGGAAAAATTTTTTTGTCCAAAAAAGCCCATTGGAAAATTCTAAATTTTTTAGGTTATTTTTAAAAAGCCATTGGGTTATCTTAAACTTTGGGGTCTTTTTCCACAATGCGTTGCCCCAAATTTATATTTTTAGTTTTTGTCTTTTACAGTTCGCCTTTGTTCCATATGACTTTTATTGCCCTTTTGTTCTATTGCCATAATTGAGTTTTCTTCTAAATTACTATAAACTCTGTCGGCATCAATTCTAGTGTACAGTTTGTACGTCGTCGGAAGGCAAGTTATTGGTCTATAACTTTTAGGGTAGCTTGCAGGTTCAGTCTTAAGTAAAATCATTGTTTTGCCTGTTGTTAGCCAGGTCAGTGTCAGTTTGGGGTGTGCAAGTAAATAGTTCTTACTCATGGCTAAAACTTCTTGCAAAGATGTTAATACTTTTAACCAGAAGTTAGGTATTGTATCTGGGCCTGTTATTTTCCTATTAGAGGCTTTTCTTAAGTTTGTTTCAATCTCTCTGCCTGTTACTTCATGCCATTTCATATCCTGCACCTTTAAATTTCTTATTCTTTCTTTACTTCATCTATCCATTTAGCATCCTTGTAAAGTTCCACAGGATCTTCATAAATACTTCTCCAAAATGTATCCATTTCTTCTTTTTTGGTCTTTCAATTTGTTTTACCTTGTTTCCCAATTCTCTGTAAAACTTTTTTGGGTCAACAGTAAATTGCTTATTTTGTACTTTTCCTTTATATTTATCTGCGTATCTTCTAAGTTTTTCCGCCTCTGCTGAGATTTTTAGTTTATTTGGTGGTATAGTGGTGAGCATAGCTGCCTTCCAAGCAGTTGACCCGAGTTCGATTCCCGGCCAAGGCACGAAATCTGTATGGGGAGGGTGGCCTAATGGTTAAGGTGTTTGCCTTACAAACACAGGGTACAGGGTTTGAATCTCACAGGGGATAATTGGCTAGGCTTGAAATGGCTCGCAAAGGGCAGTTAGCCTAATACTAACCTATTTGCAATAGTGCATGATAGATCCTGATCTGTTCTAATACTGCGCATTGCTTTTATCACGTCTATCTTTCTACGTATTTTTGTTGATCTGTTCCCTCTTCTATACTCTTCTAACAATAAATCTTGTCTTGATTGCTTATAGTTTTCTCTTTTCAATACTTGCATGATGGTGTTGATTTGTCCCTTTCCTTTCCATCACTACCCCGTGTTCTTGTGGTAGAACTTTATCAGTTATTAATTTAAAAAAAACTGAAACCAATACAGCGTAACCACCTTCGGTCCCACCAATAAGCGTGTGCAGCTCAATAGTCAAACGAATTGCTGGATAAAATTCAATAATCCACGAATAATTGGATGAAACTCACTGTTTATTGTTGGACATCACGACAATTCACCTTATATCTGGTATTTTAATTTTCTCCAAGTTATACTTCAATATTATTTCATGGAATGTCACAGAGAAATTCTTGCCCTCAGCTGCTCATCCATTTTTTTTTTAATACACTGGAATGGTATGTTACAGTGAGTGCCCCAAGTACTGTCTTAAATTATTAAGAAGACTAACTTACAATATTGTCATCTTGTTCTTGGTTTTACATTTCATTACTTTGTCAGGTGTCTGACAAAGTAATGAAATGTAAAACCAAGAACAAGATGACAATATTGTAAGTTAGTCTTCTTAATAATTTAAGACAGTAACTACTGTAACATACCATTCCAGTGTATTAAAAAAAAAATGGATGAGCAGCTGAGGGCAAGAATTTCTCTGTGACATTCCATGAAATAATATTGAAGTATAACTTGGAGAAAATTAAAATACCAGATATAAGGTGAATTGTCGTGATGTCCAACAATAAACTGTGAGTTTCATCCAATTATTCGTGGATTATTGAATTTTATCCAGCAATTCGTTTGACTATTGAGCTGCACACGCTTATTGGTGGGACCGAAGGTGGTTACACAGTTATTAATTTAGCTGCACAGTAATATATCATGTTTACTTCTGTGATATCACATGGATCTCTATGGACAGTCCTAATTACTATTCTCATTTGTTTTATCAAACTTCTGACTTTTGGGGGTTTATTGACCTTCTGCAGTCTATTTCTTTTATTGATCTTAACATGTCTATCTATCTCTGTTAAATCAACAACTCTTCTCTTAGCTCATTTTCTTCTAAACTGAGGGCACATCCCTTGTTTTCCATTTCCTGTGGGCATTCTATAGAAAGTTCTATAGCATATTCCTGTGGCACATTCTCTTCAATTTCATCTTGTGCCCTGCGTTGCTTTGTCATATGCGAACTCACTGGCCTATCACTCCTCAACATTAGAGAGTTTCCACATTTTACTGTTTCTTCCCTTGCTGTCCAGTTTTAAGTAAACAATTGTACTGGTTTCCTGTGGAAGGCTCCAAAATATCTTCATATGGCACATGACCACTTACTTTCCTGTTCCACTGTTTTCCCCTCAGTTTGGAGTTCCAGTGCTCTATCCTGTTGTGGTCCTTTCTGAATTAGATTTTCTATATGGAATCCATCACTTTGGAGGTACTCCATAACCTCAGTTTCTATTTCTTTAACTTCTCCATTACTAATTTCCTTTTCCTCTTTGTCTTACTATTTTTTTGTATTGTAAAGTTTTGCATGTCTGGATTCCTTTGCTTGTATTTGTCTTCAAACATCTTTGGTGTTGCTCTTTTGTATTGATTAGTTTTGCTTTCTCCTTTGCAACTGAGAGCGCATTTTTTGTTATCCATTTCCTGCTGGCATTCTATAGAAAGTTCTATAGCATCTTCCTGTGGCACATTCTCTTCAATTTCATCCTGTGCCATCCGTTGCTCTATCATATGGGAACTCACTGGCCTATCACTCCTCAACACTGACTGCATCAGATTTTCCACATTTTACTGTTCCTTTCCTTGCTGTCCAGCTTCAAGTGAACATTTATACTGGTTTCCTGTGGAAGGCTCCAAAATATCTTCATATGGCACATGACCACTTCCTTCCTGTTCCACTGTTTTCCCCTTAATTTGAAGTTCCATTGCTCTATCCTGTTGTGGCCTTTCTGAATTAGATTTTCTACACTAAATCCATCACTTTGGAGGTACTCCATAACCTCAGTTTCTATTTCTTTAACTTCTCCATTGCTAATCTCCTTTTCTACTTTTCCTCTTTGTCTTCTAATTTTTTTGTATTGTAAAGATGTAATGGGATCCTATCTCGCCTACATTCATGACAGATGGGTTCGGAGCCGATCCATCGGCTCCGACTCGGCAACTAATACACTAGCACGAAGTCTCTCATTGGCTGGGCTACTCCCTATCCCAGGATGCACTACACCTGCTTCCACAGATCTCGTTTGCCGCTTTACAAGCTGGACGTGGTCTCGACTTGGCTGGAGCTAAGTGGTTCTTTTTACCTTTATTGGTCTTTGACCTTGGGGTTTTTTGTCATATATTAACCAAACAGCTGTTTTAACAGCTATTCCTATTATTCCTTACTATTTGTTACATTTGAGTGCTTGAGTGTCTTCTGGTACTTTATTTTTTCAGTCGGGCAAGGCCCGTTTAAGTTAGAGGGCCTTTGCCCTACCCTTGTGTGCTTTAGCCTTAATTACTTTTTGTGGTAAATTGTTTTTTCGGGCCAAGCCCGTTTAAATTAGAGGGCTTTGGGCCGTTGGACTTGTTTTGTCTGTTTGTTTGTGAGGTAAACTTTTTTCTTAAGTACTCGCGCCAGTGTGTCTCGCGCTTTTCAGTTGGCGCAATTCTGTTATAGTGCTTACTTATTCTGGTAAAGTCATACTTTGTGAAGGGCCTGTACTATGTCTAAGGAACAAAAGTCAGGTTTTAAAAAATGCACTCGGTGCAGTTATAAAATGTCCATCACAGACAGCCCTTCAGTCTGTGTCTATTGTTTGGGGCCGAAACATCTGCAAGAGACTTGTAGCATATGTCATGCTTTCTCTGCTAGAGTTCTTCAAGAACGCAAGAACAAGTTGATATTGAAAGGGCTTATCAAACCTTCTTTTGAGGAAGCCTTAAATCCTCCTGTTGCTTCCAAAAAGAAAAGATCGTCGGCACCGACAAGTCCGTCGGAGCCGACTTCTAAAGACAAAATTGACCTCTTCTTCTTCGCTCCACTGACTTGGGGCCGAGGGTCGAGGTCTGCCTCGATACCTACTTGGCTCCATTGCCTTCGGAGCCGCAAGTTGGAGTATCGAGGTGAATCACCTCCATCGGTTCCAATGGCTTCGGGCGGTGGAAGTGTGCAGCACAGACTCTTCCCCCTCGGCTCCGAAGAAGGCTCCTTCGGTGCCGATGGTGGTCCATGCTGTGATGGAGTCGGCGCCGATAGAATTGGAGCCGTTTCGGAGCCGGTCCCCTTCTCTCTCGGAGCCGAGAGGAAAGTCTTCTCGAGTGTCTACCTCCTCTAAATCCTCGAGACTGTCAGATTCGGACCTGGATAGGGTTTTACAGAGGCTATTCCAATCTCCAGTGTTTACTAAAATGGTCTCGGCTCCAGCACAGTTTGCTTCGGAGCCGATCCCCCCTCCAACACATTTGATTCCTCCTCCAACCTCTTCGGAGCCGTTGGAGCCGGTGGTGGTGGAGCAATGTGGAGCCATACGGTCGGAGCAGAGACCCCTTACAGGCCTCTCGACTCCTACTGTGCTTCCTACCCTATCCTCCGGTTCAGGGTTTGGTACTGCGACCTCTTCACCCGGGCCCGAGGGGAATACTTTGGGATTGGGTGCTTCGGTGCCTAGTCTTCCTCTCGGAGCATCGGCTGCTGGAATTCCCAGTGCCATCGTGGCCTCTAGACCAGTGACCTCCTTGGATTCTGGAGGTCCAGCCTTTGAGGCCATGAGGAGCGCGCTGGCCATGCCTTTGCCGGTTCAACAAGATTCTACCTCACCGTCCCTAGATTTGGAGACTGGTGCCTCTGTTGTGTTGCAGCCCCCCGGCAGCGGGGCCCCAGGGCCTGAGGATACCCCCATCGGGGGTTCCCTTCTTCTGGGTGGTCCGTCCGAAACTGCTTCGGACGAACCCCCACGGAAGAAATTGTGTAAGAGGAAACACGTAGACTCCCAAGATGAGTCTGTTACATCGGATACTGACCTCGATGACAGAAGGGTCCCCAAATCATCTTCGGATGATATCTCCTTCTCAGATATCTTGGAGATTCTGAGACAGAGAGGTGACTGGCAAGCCAAAACCCCTTCAGCTGAGGAGTCAGTCTTCCTCAAGGCCTTTGGGGCCCAGCCTTCCGCCTCCTGGGTGTCTCCGCCCTTCGATGAACTCCTTGATTTGGTTTCTCGAAGGTGTGGGAACACCCTGATTCTGTGGAACCGGTGCCTGCGAGGCCCAATAAATTTTGTCAGCCCCCAGAAGGAGTTTCTCACAAAGGGTGTGCCTGTAGATGCTTTGGTGGTGGCTTCTGCCACACAGCAGGACGTGGCAGAGGCTTGACGCCTATTCATCCTCCTAATAAGGATTCTAGGAGTATGGATAGGTACGGAAGCGTACCCTGTCCTCAGCGGCCTTTACCTTACGGTCGCTGAACTACTTATGTCATTTTACGAGGCTCCAAAGGGATCTTCTCAAAGAGCTAAATGACTCTCTTGTTGGTAATCTACCTGAGGCGCTGGCCCCGACTGTTGGCGCACAGATGACTACCCTCTTTTCTATTGTTAACTCGTCCATGAGGCTCATCTCATATGCGGCCGAAGGGCGAGTAGAGCAGCGGAACAGGCGTTGCCCTCAGGAGACAAGCCTGGTTACGCTTTGTGTTCGCTCATGAGGCTTTCAAGTCTTCCTTCACGACGCCTTTGATGGGTCATCTTTGTTTGGACCCAAGGTGAAGGACACACTAACTAGGTGCGAGCAGGAGGGCAAGACTTTGACTGCCGTTGGGGCCCGATTTTCCGCTCCTTCTAGGCCTTACCCCAAGGCTGGGAGAGGAGGAAAATGTGGTTTAAAAATCTCAGAAGTCTTTCCCTACTCCACCCAGTGATTCCCTCCAGAGGCGGGGAATTTTGGAAGACGCCGCCCAGAGGTGGCAGAGGCCCCGTAACTCTGGAGACCGATTCCTTTCGTGGTTCTTCATACAACCAGCGTTCCTGAGTTGTTGCCCGACTGTGCATCTCGAGCCAGTCGGGTCGCTCGGCGCACCCACAAGCTTGGGAATCCATAACAAGCGATCAGTGGGTGCTGCGCATTATTACCGGAGGATATGTCATCCCTTTCAACAAACCCCCCCCCCTTCTTTAAGTGAAATCCCAGCCGTACCACCCACTCAGCGGGATCAGGCAGCATTAGAGGTTTCAAAGCTGCTAGAAAAAGAGCCATCCAGCCTGTCCCCATCGACCAGATCGGATCAGGAACTTACTCAAAATTATTTTGGTACCAAAAGACAGGGGACTTCAGGCCCATTTTGGACCTCAGTTCATTGAATCGCTTTCAGAAGAAGTCCAAATTCAATGGTCACTCTTCAATCTATTCTTCCTTTGCTGGAAAAAGATGCATGGATGTGCTCCATAGATCTCCAGGACGCTTACTATCACATTCCCATAGCTCAAGAGTCCAGGAGACATTTACGCTTCGCCCGGAGTCAGTCATTTTCAATTCCGAGCACTGCCCTTTGGTCTCACCACAGCCCACAGGGTGTTCACCAAGTGTCTGGCAGTGGTAACTGCTCACCTGAGAAGTCTGGGATTCCAGGTGTTTCCTTATCTAGACGACTGGCTCCTTACTGCCACCTCCGAGCATCTACTACTCCAAGCGCTCAGAGCCACGTTCACCTTGGGCCGTTTCTTGGGGATCACGTTCAATTTGCAAAAATCTGTACTACAGCCATCTCAGCGTATTACTTTCATAGGCAGACTTAGACACAAAAGAATGCGCCTTTTACCGGCAGCAAGAATTCAGGTGTTACAAGAACAAGTCAAATCCTGTCTCCCCTACAAAGAGCCCCGCCCATCGGATCCTACAACTGTTGGGCTCGATGGCGTCGACCATACTTTGGTTCCCTTGGCCAGGCTTCATATGCGAATTTTACAATGGCTACTGTCGGTTCAATGGTCTTATCAGGAACTTCCCTTGAACCACTTAATCATAATCACGGAAAGTTGCCGTCGAGATCTGCATTGGTGGCTCCTCCAATCAAATCTCGACCAGGGGCGACCCTTTATACCTCAACATCCCGTTGCCACTGTGACTACGGACGCCTCCCAGGTAGGGTGGGGGGGTCATTACCTGGACAGGTCGGTCCAAGGCACATGGCAGATCCAGGAAACGCATTTGCATATCAATGTCTTGGAGATGAGAGCGGTACTATTGGTACTCCAAGCTCTCCATCACGCTCTCCCACAGGGCCCGATTGCTATCCTATCCGACAACATGTCGGTGGTATGGTACATAAACAAGCAAGGTGGAACCAGGTCTTACCCACTATGCAGAGAAGCCATGAGACTTTGGCACTGGGCGGTAGCTACCAACCGCTTTCTAATGGCAACGCACATACCGGGGAAGTCCAATGTGATTGCGGACAGAATAAGCAGGACCATTCTCTTACCCACCGAATGGTCCCTCAACCAGGGTATAGCTGCGAAAATCTTCGACAGATGGGGTCATCCTTGCTGCGACCTGTTTGCCAGCCCTCACAATGCGAAATGCAGAGAGTTCTTCACACTGTTCCCTTCTCAGGGACAGACTCCCAGGGACGCTCTGACTCACATTTGGCCCCCCGGTCTTCTCTACGCCTTCCCTCCGTTCCCCCTCTTACCGAGGGTGATACAGAAGGCCATTTACATGGAGAGCGAGATGATTTTGATTGCCCCGCACTGGCCTCGTCAAGTTTGGTTTCCCTTCCTACAGAGGCATGCGATAGAAGGTCCATGGTTTCTGGATCTGGTGCCAGACCTGTTGACTCATCAGTCAGGACGGCTTCATCCGTCTCTCAGGTCCCTGAAGTTGGCAGCATGGTTACTCCACTTCCATCCTTAGTCCGAGACAATGCTCTTTCCCCGGACGTGGTCCACATACTGTCTTCTTCTCATAAACCTTCCACCATCAAACTTTATTCCAGTAAATGGAAAAGGTTTGCTTTCTGGGCTCAAGAACGGGGTATAGATCCTCTCACTGCACCAGTATCGGAGGTTCTGAATTTTCTGGCCTCCCTTTTTCAGTCGGGCTCTTCAGTTTCTACCATTAAGGTTCAGTTAGCGGCCATTTCTAATTTTCATGCTTCATTTGAACCTTCATTGATGTCTCACAAACTTTGTAAGGCTTTCCTTAAAGGGGCTTGGCTCCTGAGGCCTCCTTTATCTCATCCTGTTCCCCCGTGGGATTTGAATATGGTTCTTGCTGCCCTAACTGCCCGTCCTTTTGAACCAGCTGCTACCTGTGATTTAAAATTTCTGTCTTGGAAAACGGCCTTTTTAGTAGCCATAACATCTGCCAGGCGAGTTTCAGAACTTCAAACTCTTTGTTCTGATCCTCCCTATTTGATTTTTCACAAGCATAGAGTTTCATTAAAATTAAACCCTGCATTTATACCAAAAGTGGCCTCCTCTTTCTGTATGCAACAAACTATAGAACTCCCTGTCTTTTTCCCAGAATTCTCTAATAACGCAGAATATACTTTGCATCAATTGGACGTACATAGACAACTGCGTTTTTATTTGAATAGAACCGCTCAAACGCGGAAATCTAATCAATTGTTCGTTTCCTTTGCAGCGAACAAATTGGGTCAACCAGTAACAAAGACCTCCATATCTAAATGGATTAAAGATTGTATCATTTTTATTTATTCACAAGCTAACAAAGACCTCCCCTTTCCAGTCAAGGCTCATTCTACCAGGGCAATGGCTTCTTCCGTAGCTTTTCACTCCAAGTTATCAATAGATGATATTTGTGCTGCAGCAACCTGGACTTCTCCGCACACTTTCATTTCTCATTACAAATTGGATGTGGTTTCTCGAGGCAGAGCTTCCTTTGGTTCCACAGTTCTCAGGAGTGTTTTCCAATGAGCCACGCGGGATGTAGGTGCTAGGGACGCTGTCCCATCTGTCATGAATGTAGGCGAGATAGGATCCCATTACATCTTTTAGTTATGTACTTACCATAACTTCGGATGTATGGGATCCATCTCACTCATTCATAAGTACCCACCCTCCTTCCCCCTTCCATTTGGATTTAGAGGAGCTGTAGTCCCTCTCTTCTTGGCGTTCTTTCTTGAAGAACTTTAGTTGGTTATTGTGACTACTAGTTTTTCTGTGTTTGCATGGATGTATGAAAGCGAACAAACAAGATCTGGGGAAGCAGGTGTAGTGCATCCTGGGATAGGGAGTAGCCCAGCCAATGAGAGACTTCGTGCTAGTGTATTAGTTGCGAGTCGAGCCGATGGATCGGCTCCGAACCCATCTGTCATGAATGTAGGCGAGATGGATCCCATACATCCGAAGTTATGGTAAGTACATAACTAAAAGTTTTGCATGTCTGGGTTCCTCTGCCTGTATTTTTCTTCAAGCATCTTTGGTGCTACTCTTTTTGTATTGATTAGTTTTGCTTTCTCCTTTGCATAGCTCATTTTCTTCAAAACTGAGAGCACATTTTTTGTTTTCCATTTTATGTGGGCATTCTATACAAAGTTCTATAGCATGTCCATATTTCTTCTTCAGATGTCTCCTGATCTTCCTGTTTCTCCTTACTTTGGGGACTCATTCCATCATGCTGTGATGTAACCCGTGTTAGACCTTCTACATCAAATCCTTCACTTTGTTTGCAGGCACTCCATAACTTCAACTTCCATTCTTTAACTTCTGCTTTACTAATCTTCTTTTTTAAATTCCCTCTTTGTGATATTATTTTTTATTGTGATTTTTTCCATATTTGGATGCCTTTGCTGTATTTCTCTTTGAGTATTTTTGGGGCCGCCTGCTATATATTGATTAATTTGGCTTTCGTCTTTCCAGAAATATGGCACCATATCAAATCTCTCTTTCTTTCCAATGTCCATATTTCTTTTTAATACTTTTCAAAAATCACTAGGTTTTTGTTTATATTTTCGGACGTCCTCAGATGTTTCTTTTTCCAAACAGATCAAAGTTTCTTTGTCTGTATTTGCAAAACAGTAAGCTAAAAGCTGGTTTAGACTAAAATCCAAAACTAAAAACAAAACGAAAAGGAAAATCAAGTTGCTTTAATAAAATCCAAGACAAATCCACGATTAACTCCAGTAAGCGCTTTCATCTGTAATAAGACTTCTTCAGACTGGAAGTTAACATTCAATAACACACATTTAAACACTTTTTTAAAATCACATGACTATGTAATTAGTGTTTTAATCCTTTACATTTCAGGTATGTAATACAATCTTCTGTATTATTCAAACCAGGGGGGTAGCAAGCATTAAGACTAACCTGCCAGCTATATTCCAACCATCCCAAGTCATCTGGATTTAACAAATTTTCAACATTGTTTAGGACATCCACTACAAGGAATTTAAAATTAACTTTACATGACCCATGTTTATAGTGCTTCCCCATGGCATTCCTTTCATCCCCAACAGAAACTGCATATTTGTGTTCATAAATTATTTTGTGCAATTCTCTTGTAGTTCTCCCTGCATAAAAAAGATTTACATTCTAAGCAAAAAGTGACATAAATTACACACTTGGATTTACATGTAAAAACCCAATTGACAATTATTTTAACATTATTTAAAGTGCATTCTGTTTTCTCTGTGAATAAATAGTTGCACATATTATAGATGTCCTTCAAGAATGCAACTGCAGTCATAACATATGGGTTGTCCTGCCTCAGGCAGCTCTTGGTCGGCCGAATTCCAAAGTCTGGGTCCGGCGTCAGCTGGTGTCGCCTCCTCTCCGACGTCACAACGGCTGGAGTATAAAGGCATCGGCCGACGCCATCTTCTTCAGTCTTTCTTGCCGCGCGGTACCCGAAGCAGAAGCAGTTCGCAAGTGCCGGTCGGTCAGCTCCTGTGTTTTCAGAACTGAAGTCATCTAAAAGCTAAGTACCCCATTGGGGAACATTTTTTCTTGCCTCAGCCGATGTCAGAACAAATTGAGAAAGTTAATAATTGTTTGTCTTGTGGTAAACAAATACCTCATAAGGACTTCCATTCTTACTACCTTCCTTGCCTGGGCCCAGACCACGACGTCTCGGCCTGTGCTGTCTGTGCTTGCTTTAATAAGCGCACTCTCAGGCGCCGGGCTGAATTTGCCGAAGACTTTTTCGGTGAATCTTTCGCATACATTATGCCGTTGGATCAACCGACAGCTCAATCTGCCAAAAAACGCAAGGACCGGGACCGACATCCTCGGCCCGCGCCCACCACCGATACTACTCCTAAACCCTCCGCTAGTGCTTCGGTCCCTTCGGAAGCGGTAATCCAACCGCTCCAGGCCGACGACACAGCGTTAACACGACCTTCGGTCTCGGAGATCTCTCCGGTGCCGGTTGTGGATTTTCCTCCGGAAACCAAAGTTCTGGATCTACCCGACACCATTTCTGTAGACAAGGTTACTCCTGCATGTGGGGCTGCTAGGCCCCCTGTATCCATGTCCATCAAGGCCTTTGCACGTGCTAAGGCTGCCAGCCAGGCCAAGGCCCATCCTAAAACTGCTGCTCAGGCCCCTTCTTCTGATAAACAGATCATGTCTCTTGCTGCAGATCTTATTTCTCTTATCAGGGGGTCTCAGCCTCACCCAGACAGAGGTTCTCAGCCACCTGCAGAGAAAAGGCCCAGAACTGAGCAGGCTGACAACCTCTCTTCAGATGAAGCCTCTGGGGATTCTGAGCATTCTGATACCCAAGAAGAATCCTTTCAGGCCTACGAGGACTCTGATGCTGAGGAATCAATTCCCTCTGCTTCCCCTCCAGAGGATTTCTCGTTTGGTGAAGTCCTGCACTCTATGAGGGAACATTTTAAATGGCAGGGTCAGGAATTCTCTGATTCTAGGAAAAGGCTGCGTACCTTCCTCAAGCTTCCCCAGCACAGACCTTTAGCTATTCCTCCAGTTATGGATGTTTTGGATGATGTCTTCTCTGACTCCAGTGCTAACCCTGATTCTCTCCCCCCTGCTCCTGTCAAGCCAGACAGATATTATAGGGTCCCTGACACTCACAAGCATCTCTTTAAGGCCCACTCTGTGGATCTAGAAACTATTGCACAGGACCCCAAGGGAGTGGCTACTTCCACTGCCAAAAATCCACTGCCAGCGGACAGGGAAGCTAGGTCCCTGGAGAGATGGGGTAAAAAAGTTTATACCTCTTCCACCCTAGCCATGAGGTCACTTAACTGCCTTTTTCACATGTTTCAGTACCAGGATTTTTTACTGGATGATTTACAGAAAACGTTAGCCTCTCCTGAGCCTATTGATAGAAAGGCATTGCAGGAACATGTACATAACACTCAGCAGGTTAACAACCATTTTCTTCAGTGTGGTTATGATGCATTGGAAGCTTCATGCAGGGCAGCTATGACTGGGGCTGTGATACGTGGACATGCTTGGTTAAAGGATCAGTCTTTGCCTGACCATGTTAAAGTAAAGTTACTTGATGCACCTCTGGAAAAACAGAAGCTTTTTGGTGCTAATGCACAAGATGTGTTGAAGTCCATTGAGGAAAAAGCTAAGTCAGTACAGACAGTCAAGGATTTCCTTCAGGTTCAGCCACCCAGATTCAGCAGAAACTGGCCTTCAAAGAATTGGTCCTTCCCAGGCTCTGACAAGTTTCAAAGGGGAAAAAGCAGGCGTGCCCGAGGTAGAGGGCAATACCGAAGATCCTACAGGGGCCGCTAATGGCAACCTCCAAATCAAAGAAGTGGCGCAGGCAGCCCAGCTGCACCACAAGGACAATCACAATGACTTGACTTTCATACCGCCTACAAAGGCTCAAAGAGAAACACCTTTGGGCGGAAAATTATCCTTATTCTCAAAAAACTGGCATATCTTAACCAAGGACAACTGGATTCTGGATTTAATAGACAAGGGTTACAGATTCCACTTCTATACTTTACCAATAAGACAAGGCATGCCAAACCTGCCACATCATTAAAGGGCAGAGGCACTCACTTAAGTTTCAAAACTGTTAAGTATAAAAGCGATAGAAAGGGTTCCTCCTCAGGAACAAGGCCAGGGTTTTTATTCAAGACTGTTCCTTGTTCCAAGAAAAGAAAACAAATGGAGACCTATACTGGACTTGTCAACTCTAAATACTATTCTCACTGTGCCAAAGTTCAAAATGCTGACGCTGCAGCAACTCCTTCCCATGCTGGGCAAGGGGTCTTGGCTGGTCACTCTGGACCTCAAGGAGGCATACCTGCATGTCCCAATCAGACAAAGCTGCAGAAGATACCTCAGATTTCTTGCAGGGACAGAGCATTATCAATTCTCAGCATTGCCGTTTGGCTTATCTACTGCGCCAAGAGTGTTCACGAAATGCCTGGCATCAGTAGTGGCAAACTGCAGACTCCAGGGGATTCAAATATACCCCTACCTGGACGACTGCCTCATACAAGCAGACAACAAACAAACCTTAAAAGCAAACTTGGACTATGTCATTCAACTACTGCAGGCCTTGGGATACACAGTCAACATTCAGAAGTCAAGACTACTGCCATCCCAACAGATTATTTTCCTAGGAGCCAAACTGGACACAGAAACTCAAATGGCTTACCTCACAGAGAAAAAACAACAGCAGTTACCAGAGAACTTCAAAGGCCTAGCAAAACTCTCCCAGCTGACTGCAAGGAAAATCCTGCAGGCCCTGGGGTTCATGGCATCTTGCATTCTTCTGATACCTTTGGCAAGACTTCATATGAGAAAGCTGCAATGGTACTTAAAAAGCTTATGGTCCCAACACAGCCAAAGCCTAGAGGACGTAATCCCACTTATTCCATGTCTGCAAAAGGAATTTTTGTGGTGGGCTCAAGCAAGTCAGTTAAACAAAGGCATGTCTTTCAACAGACCTCAAGCAGGTCAAATGATTACAACAGACGCCTCAGATCATGGATGGGGGGCGCACATGGAGGGCAGATGCATTCAAGGTCTATGGACACCAAAGGAAAGACATCTGCACATAAACCAAAAAGAGATGTTGGCAGTGATACATGCAATCGAGACTTTCAAAAAATCACTACAACAAGGACATTTGCTAATAAGGACAGACAACACCACTGTCATGTGGTATATAAACAAGCAGGGAGGCACTCATTCTTATCCCCTCTGCAGATTAACAATGCTTCTCTGGGAAAAATCCCTGAGTCTGAAGATACATTTGCAATCCCAGTTTGTGCCAGGCAAGGACAATGTGCTGGCGGACAACCTGAGCAGAAATTTCTTGGATCCACACGAATGGATGCTGCATCCTCACATTTTCTCACAACTAACAAAGACATGGGGAAGACGTAGATCTCTTTGCTTCCCACCTAAATCATCACCTGGAAAAGTTCTGCACAAGGACCCACCATCCTCTAGCCTGGAAAACGGATGCTGTCTCCTTCAGCTGGAATTCCCTAAAAATGTATGCATTCCCTCCTCTACCTCTGCTGACCAAGGTGATACTGAAGATCAAAGCAGAACAACCAACAGGCATTTTGATAGCTCCAGACTGGCCAAGGCAACACTGGTACCCATTGCTGTTGAGCATAACTCGGACCAGACCGTGGCCTCTGACCCTATGGCCCCTGCTTCTAACACAACACAATTACAGGACTGTTCATCAACACCTGAAAACATTGCATCTGACGGCCTGGAGGTTACCATGACTCCTCCAGCTATCTCTCTTTCCAAAACAGTTCAAGAGATCTTACTGGAAGCACGCAGACCTTCCACCAGAAAAACCTATTCAGCCAAGTGGAAGAGATTCAGCATCTGGAATGCCAACAGGGGTCAGGATACAACATTACTGAGTATTCCTCAGATATTAGAATACTTGGCAGAAATGTTTCATACTGGACTCTCATACTCTTCTATAAAGATTCACGCCTCAGCAATCTCAGCAAAATACAATTGTGACCCACCAGTGTTTTCACATCCTTTGCTAAGACAGTTCCTAAGAGGAATAAAGAATATCAAACCTCCCAGAAAACAGCCAGTACCTGCATGGGACCTCAATTTAGTTTTGGAAAAATTAACTCTTCCTCCTTTTGAGCCAGCAGCAACTTCAGAAATGCAATTTCTATCATGGAAAACGGTCTTTCTATTGGCAGTCACATCTGCAAGAAGAGTCTCGGAGATACAGGCACTCATGGCAGTGCCTCCCTTCCTAATTTTTCATCAGGGCAGAGTTTCTCTAAGAACCAATCCTACATTCATGCCTAAAGTTATTTCCAGGGTGTCTCTAAATCAAGCTATTCACCTGCCTACTTTCTTCCCCAATACTCAAAATAGGGGAAAAACTGCTGCATACTTTGGACATACACAGGCAACTACGCTACTACTTGGACAGAACTAAGGCCACCAGAAAGTCTGACCAACTGTTTGTAGCCTATGCTGCTGGAGTACAAGGAAAAGCAATCTCCAAACAAACAATTTCAAAATGGATTGGACACTGCATCAGATTCTGCTATTCTTTCCATGGAAAAGGTGTGCCAGCCAATATTAGGCCACATTCCACCAGAGCTATAGCCACATCCACAGCTTTCCTAAGAGGAGTGGCAACAAAGGACATTTTAGAGGCTGCTACATGGAGCTCCGTGCATACATTTACCAAGCACTACAACCTGCCCTTATACACCAGATCCCGAGCAGGCTTTGCTTCGGCAGTCCTGCAGGGCATTTTAGCTACACCATCCCTCTTAGTTCCATCCACCCCCAGCTTGGCTATGGTATTCAACCCATATGTTATGACTGCAGTTGCATTCTTGAAGGACATAGTACAGTTTTGTACCTACCATAAATGTAGATGTCCGATAGATATGCAACTTTAGTCAGATTTTCCCACCCTCCTACCCCTCTGCAACTTTCTTTATGGGTCCCTACCCCTATTCCTATTAGCTGGGGGTATCTCCTATGGTGTATCTGTTTATTACTGTTGTGCATGTCTGGAATTTTTTATCCATTCACCAAATTTAGCCTTCCTAGGAGGGCACCTGGCATCTGGGGCAAGAAACACTGAAGAAGATGGCGTCGGCCGATGCCTTTATACTCCAGCCGTTGTGATGTCGGAGAGGCGACACCGGCCGGACCCAGACTTTGGAATTCGGCCGACCGAGGGCTGCCTGAGGCAGGACAACCCATGTGTTATGACTGCAGTTGCATATCTATCGGACATCTACATTTATGGTAGGTACAAAACTGTACTTTACATGTATTTGTCACATATCTAAATTTGATTGTAGATTATTTTTATAAGACCCATTGCTCCTACTACTATTGGAACTGTCTGGGTATCTTTCTTCCACATTGTTGTCATTTCTGCCTGCAAATACTGATATTTTATGACTTTCTGTTTGTACGCAAGACACTGTAGTCACTTGGTGTGGCAGTTTCAATGATCAGTGCTACTTTCTTTCTTTTTAATTTCTCCAAGTCGTTTGGGTTTCTAACACCATGACGGAAATGGACCCCATTCGTAAGTCAAAGTATGATTAGAGTTCATGAAAATAGTATTGTTTCGGTCTTTGATGTCAGTCAAAAGTACTCTTTGCAGCACCCGCAACGTGTCCAGTAATGACTCCTCCTGCAATTTGTATGGGGTTACATGAATTGGTAACATATCTAAATATGATTACAAATTATTTTTTATAAGACGCGTTGCTCCTACGACTATTGGAACTGTCTGGGTATCTTTCTTCCACAATGGCTCTCATTTCTGCCTGTAGATCCTGGTATTTTCTTGATATTTTCTTCAGTGTGACCAGCTTTGTGGTACAGAAGGTGGAAATTCTGACTTTGACCCAGGTGACCTGAGTTCGAGTAGCAGCTTGGGACTTGAGAAGCTGGGTGGGAGATGGACTTGAGCCTCTCATGGCATCTAACCAGTCCTGGGGGACAGAGTCAAGATTTTAGTTAGCTGGTGACAGTGCAACAATCCTGGGAGGAAAGAGAAAGGATTCCAGTCAGCTGGTGACAGTGCAACAATCCTGGGAGGAAAGAGAAAGGATTCCAGTCAGCTGGTGACAGTGCAACAATCCAGGGAGGAAAGAGGATTCCAGTCATCTGATGACAGTGTTCCATTCCTGGGAAGAAAGAGAAAGGATTCCAGTCAGCTGATGACAGTGTACCAATCCTGGGAGGAAAGAGAAAAGATTCCAGTCATCTGATGACAGTGTACCAATCCTGGGAGGAAAGAGGAAGGACTCCAGTCATCTGATGGCAGTGCAGCAATCCTGGGAGGAAAGAGAAAGGATTCCAGTCAGCCGATGACAGTGTACCAATTCTGGGAGGAAAGAGAAAGGACTCCAGTCATCTGATGGCAGTGCAGCAATCCTGGGAGGAAAGAGAAAGGATTCCAGTCAGCTGGTGACAGTGCAACAATCCTGGTAGGAAAGAGGACTCCAGTCATCTGATGACAGTGTACCAATCCTGGGAGGAAAGAGAAAGGATTCCAATCAGCTGACGACAGTGTACCAATCCTGGGAGAAAAGAGGATTCCAGTCAGCTGGTGACAGTGCAACAATCCTGGGCGGAAAGAGGAAGGATTCCAGTCATCCGATGACAGTGTACCAATCCTGGGAGGAAAGAGAAAGGATTCCAGTCATCTGATGACAGTGTACCAATCCTGGGGGGAAAGAGAAAGGATTCCAGTCAGCTTGTGGCAGTGCAACAATCCTGGGAGGAAAGAGACAGGACTGGCACACTGTCATCAGCTATCTGGACTCCTGAGAGGACAGAGACAAGATTCCAATTAGTTGATGACAGTGCACCAATTATGAGAGGACATCAATAGGAGTCAAATCAGCTGATGAGAGTGCAGCAATCCTGAAAAGACACATTCAGCTCTTGCCAGCTCATCCATATCATGGAAAGGAATTTGTGATTCCAGGTTGACATGCTTACTTACAACAAATGCCAGAATACTTGGGAGCATGGACTTAGCACTCCCATGATGGTGATATTGGTCATTACAAGCATGTATCTGGGAACATGCATACAGTATGGGATGGGGTATGAGGTATGTGTTATGATGCATCTTCCCACTGAGGCAGGAGTAGGTATAAAGCTGCCTCTGTGGCCTGTGCTTGACTTGATTTGGGCTGCTGATATGCAGAGTGGTGCTTTGTAGTTGCTTAGCTGTGGTCAGTAGTTCAATCTCCGCAGGACTCAGTCTAGTGGAGTTAAGTCAGACATCCTGTCTGATGGAATGAAGACCCTTTCCCCTATAGCAAACATACTGAGGAAGAGGCACAGGATAAGACACAAGCCACCCTTATGATTGCCTTGGTGATGGACCGCCATGTGGCTTTTCTCTCTGCTGGGGCTGCCCATTACAGGGGAACAAACAGACTTAATTGTAATTGTGAGAGGATTAATGGTTTACAGGTAAGAGATGGAAAATGCTAATAGGAAATCATTCAGTCTCAAACTTCATGCAGCACACCGACTATCCAGCTGTTTGACAGTCTTAATCACCCCTAGTGTTTGTTGATGGGCCACCTGTTGTAGAAGGAAGCAGTAGTCCACGAAACTGACAGGCAAAACAGACAGCCATAAAGATGATATAGAGTACTATTAAAGATAAGAAAAAGATTATGTTTTGTTACTATTATGCAAAAAGCCCAGCATTTCCAGATAGATATAGAAATAGAAAAAGACTGAGAGAAATTAGAAGAAAGAAAAGTACTTGCATAAGACTGTCAAAAGCTTCAAATTCAAATTTGTGTTCTGGTTAAAAGTATTAACAACTTTACATGAAGATTTAGCCATGAATAAGAACTACCTGTATGCGCATCCCAGACAGACACCAACCTGGTTACAGCAGAAAAAATTATGCTCTTCCTTAAGAGCGAACCTGCAAAATAGCCTAAAAAGTATAGACCAATAACTTGCCTTCCATATTGTTGGCATCAATTCCAGTGTATAGTTTTATACAGAGTTCATAGTCATTTCGAAGAAAACTCAGTCATAGCAATAGAACAAAAGGTAAAAGAAAGTCCTATGAAACAAAGGATTATTTGTTGATAAATACAGTCATAATGTGGTGGGTGCAGCAGTTAACATTGTCACCTCACAGCAGGAGGTTCTCCGGTTCAATTCTCGGCTGGGGTGCCTTCTGTGTGGAGTCTGCACATCCTCCCTGTTTTTGTGTGGGTTTCCTCCAGGTACACCACTTTCCTTTCACATTCCAAAGACATGCATCTGGAGCATTTCTCCCCAGGCCTCTGCTGAAAATAGGCTCTGTCCTAGTCAGACTTTCCCAGTCAACAAATGTTAAATAAAGGAGAAGAATGTAAGTATGGCATGGATAGACTACAAAAAGCATTTGACAGCATCCCACAGTCATGGATAAAACAGTACTTACATATGTATAAGATACACCCTACATTGATCAATTACATTACAGTGACCACAAAACAGTGGCAAGCCACTTTACAGCTAAGCCATGATAAAGGACTAATTATTGTCCGAGGGATAAAAATTTAAAGGGGGATATTCCACTGCTCTTTTGTCTTGCCCTTAGCCCATTAAACTTTGTTCTTAACAGTTTAGGTCATGGTTACAATTTGGCTCTGACAAAACAACAAAGTGTAAAGAGTTATCATCCTGTTTATGTGGATGGTTTAAAACTGTATGGCTTATCATACGAGGAACTGAAAGCACAACTGCAAGTGGTCAAAATTTTCTCAGATAATATAAGAATGTCATTTGGTCTTAGTAAATGTGCAAAAGTAAACTTTAAAGCAGGAAAGCTGCAGCATAAAGGAAATATCAGTCTGCGACAGGAATGTGATCTAACTTGACCAGGGGGAAGTGTATAAATATTTGTGAAATAATGAAAGATCAACAATCAAACATGAGCAAATGCAAATAAAATGTGGAATAGTTTAGAAGACTAAAATTAGCACTGAAAACCGCTCTGACATCTAGGAACATAGGGCAAGCTATAAACTAGTTTGCTATTCCTGTTCTAGCTTAAAACTTTGGAGTGTTGGATCAGTTGGAGAGGAAAAAAGAAAAATGTCTCATAGGAGAATCCAGGGCCTCAAAAATCTTCCATACACAGAGAGGCTAAAAGCCCTATCCTTCTACTCTGTTTCATACAGACTCCTCAGAGGTGACCTCTGTTTGGCATAGAGGGCGATCTTGGACCCTGCCTTGATGGGACTGCTGCATTTCTACAAGTTAAGCTTCACTCGAGTAACCCTCAACCTGGTCTGTGACATCAACAGGACTTGTTTTTGGACAGATTTGTGTCCCAGAGGCTCCCCCATCAGTGGAATATACTCCCTCAACATGTAAAGCAGAGTACCTCTTTACCCCTTTTTAAGCACAACCTGGATAACTGGATGAGAAATAGAAAATACGTCCCTGGGATTCCACCCGTGTGCCTGCTGGACAGGGACATCAGGTACTGACTTGTCGGAACATGGGCTAAACTCTTGGCTAGGCTTATAAGGGCCTCAGGGCCAATAGCCTAGTAACTTCCTATGATCCTATGCTTATCAAGTGATTTATAAAAATCAGTGTATACGATGGTTATATATTCCCCAATTTGAGGAAGGCATGGGTCTTCTCAAAATTGATTGTGTATAGATCTGCAGTTGTAGGACGGGGTACACATATCTGCTGACCTCACAAGACCCAAACATAGTGAAAGTTTTAAAACATGAGAAGAACAAGTCTAAGATAGCATAAGCATATCAGTATCACGCTGGAATGGAAATCAAACCAGACATAGACAAACCGGCAGCAACTGAATGTGCCAAAAAACTTAAGAAAGAATATAAGCTGAAGGATCAGATGAGAATGCAAGAAATGTGGAAACTGCATAAATATAGTTGCAAGTATAGAAAATTCTTGGAATAACCTCTTGTCAATCGGGATCTGATGCAGGGATGGTTAAAGAGAGGTAAATTTAAACCAGAAGACAAAAGGTTGATATTGGCAGCCCAGGATGGTGAACTACTTAGACGCTTGTTTACAAAGTCCATTGAACATGTTGTATTTTATAAAACAGAATTGGAAACAGTCACACATCTTGTTACTTAGTGTGATACATTAATGGCAGAAGGCCTGAATATTGTTACTGTTATACAAGAAGCCCAGAATTTCCAGATAGAAATATTCAGAAAGACTGAGAGAAATAAGAGGAAAGAAAGATACCTGCAGAAGAAACAAAATTGTCAAAGGCTTCAAATACATATTTACATTCATTAATACAGCAGATCCATGAAAAACATTGCAAAGATGAAGAAAGTTTGGACCACCTGGAAAAACAACAGAAGTCTGAAAATGTAAATAAAACCCAAAGATTTTTGAAAGGTACAGAAAAGAAATCTGGCTATGGTAAATAAAAAGAGATCTGATATGGTGCAATGTTTATGGAAAGGGGAAAGCCAGACTAATCAATGCAAAAAAAAGCAGCTCTAAAGGTATATAAAGAGAATGCAGACAAAGGCACCCAGATATGGAAAATTTCACAGTACACGACATAAGAAAACAAATCGGCGAACGTAGAACAAAAGATTAGTAAGGTATGATTGAAGTAAACAGAATCTGAAATTATGGGATAGCTGCAGAGTGAAAGATTTAGTGCAGAAAATCCAACACAGGTAATGTTACAGTATGATGGAACAATGAGTCCCCAAATTAAGGAGAAACAGGTGGAGCAAGAGACACCGGAAGAAGAAATATGGGCTTGGAGAAAAATGAGACTTGATACAATACAGTATTTATGCAAAAGAGAAAGCAAAATTAATCAATAGAAAAAAGCAGCATGAAGGATAGTTGAAGAGAAGTACAGGCAAAGGTGTCCAGATCTGGAAAATTTCACAATACAAAAAATAAGAAAACATGGTTGGAAAGTAGCAAAGAGGATTAGTAATGGAACAGTTAAAGAAGTAGAAATTTGTGTGTAACCTGCAAAGTGAAGGATTTAGTGTAGAAAATTCAACACAGGTAATGTCACAGATTGATGGAAGAATGAGTCCCCATACTAAAGAAAAGCAGGTGGCATTGGAGGCATCTGATGACTTCCCCACACGATGATGCCCTGGAGCCTTCAGTAGGAGATTGGTACAGGGCAAGGGAAGGAGCAGGAAACAGTGGCAACTGTGACACAAGCAATGTTGTGGCGTGATGGGCCAGTGAGTTCCCTTATGAATGAGCAACAGAGTCCACAGGGTAAAGCTGAAGAGAGTATGTCACAGAAAGATGTTTTGCAACTTTGTGTAATGCCTTTAGGAAACAGCAAAGAATGTGTTCGCAGTTTAGAAGAAAATAGTCTGAGGGAAGAGTTTCTTGATTTAAGGATAGACATATTATGATCAATGAAAGAAACTGATTACAGAAAGTAAATAAGACCCAAAATGTTAGAGGTCTGCTAAATCAGATGAACACAGTATCATGTGATATTACTGAAGTAAATATGATACATTCATGTGCCGCTAAATTACTAATGGATAAAGTCTTAAACATAGAGCAGTAATGGAAGGGAAGGAATAAAATGCCATGATGGAATTATCAAAAATCAAATCGCAACCATATTCCAAATGCTATGAAATGGAAACGCCTGGCACTGTTGACTGACTGCAATCAACTTGCAATACACATGGTCGTTACTAGTTTTCTTACAGTTAAAACGGTGAATTACATCACCTACTTTGAAGTGATCACAGTGGTGCATCTGTGGTTCTTGCTTATGCCGCAGAGATTTATTGCCATTATTTTGTCATTAAAACGCTTTACTCAGGATTTATACTTTCACAATACTAGGTTTAAATGCCAGCTGCATTACTGCCACATACTAAAGTACTACACCATGTGGTCATTTTGATTTACCCCTACTACCTTGTCCTTAATGAATGGCACTGCAAAATCATTTAATTAATACTTGACGACTGACAAATTACTTAAACATATACGTAAACAGTGTATTGAGTTCTTTACTTAAACACATACTTACAGTGTCAAGGTAAAAATACAGCACTTTTAAATACAACACTTAATTTCTATTTAAGATCAGCCAACACACTAACAAAACAGCAGTCATCAAGCATTATCCTGGTAACTATAAAAATGTATCTTTTTCAATTATTCTTTGTTTCCAATCTTTATTATCAACTTATATGATCAGTTGAAACCATATACACACAAAATACATATAGTCAATTCTAGATATACACACACATACCTTCACAAAAATTCCAAACAGTTATAAATTAATACAGGATAATCTAAATAAAGTGGTCATATACTTAACAGGTAATCAAATTTCCCGACCTAACACAACCTACTGTTTAAAATACCAAAAATACACTTAAGTCCCATTACCAGAAAATGGATTATTAGCGAACAGTAATTACTCTACAGAAAAACTGGAAATAACACAAACAGCGATTATGAATTATAGTATATAAGAAATCTGGTTGTGATAATACTTAAGTACCAAGAAAACTATAAAGCAATTAAGATGAAGTGTCACTATTAGAATATATAATAGGAAACAAAAAAAATATTTAGAAAAATAGACATACTAAAAGTAACGCACAGTTTCAGAACAGACCAGGCTCTATCATACAGTGCTACAGATAATAAACGTTGATGACCCAAAAATCTTTTACAGAGGACTGGTAAACAAAGTGAAAGGAATAGAAACATCACCAAAAGGAAGCAGAAGAAGAAATGCACATTCTGGAGAAATATTTATGAAGACCCTATGGAACATAACAAAGATTATAAATAGATAGAAAAATTAAACTGTAATGAGTTCAAATGTACAAAATATGAAATGGAATAAAGTAACAGTATAGTAAAACTGAAACAAAATTAAGAATAGCTCCTAACTGGAAACACCCAGGTCCAGATGCAGTACCTAACTTCTCACTAATAGTGTTATCATCTTTACACAGATTTAGGATGAGTAAGAATTACTTATGTCTGCATCCCAGACAGGCACACAACCTGGTTAACAACAGGAAAAGTGGTAATAATCCTTAAGAGTAAAGCTGTTGGCCATCTTAAAAAGTATAGAGCAATAATTTGCTTTATAAGAGTGTACAAACTAAATACTGGTATTGATGCAGGCAGATTTCATAGTCCTTTAGAAAAAAAAACTCAATTGCAGCAGTTGAAGAAAAGGGTAAGAGAAAAAAATCACATGGAACAAAGGATCCTATATTGCTAAATAAAGCCATAACAGGGAATTGTAAAAAGGGAAGCCTCCAAGTATGGCATGGATAAATTACAAAAATGCATGTGACTGCATCCCTTATTCATGGCTAAAGGAGTACATATGGATATACAAGATACATCCTACATTTATGAATTGCATTACAGTGGCCGAGAAACAGTGGTAAACAACTGTACAAGTAAGCCATGATTAAGGACAGATTATTTTTCCACAGATAAATATTCATATGGGGGATATTCCAGGGTGAGTCTTTGTCACTGCTGTTATTCTGTCTTGCCTGTAACCCATTAGGTTTTTTACTAAACAGATTAGATCCTGGTTACAATTTGGCTCCCAAAAATCAAACTTGCTTAAAAATCTCTAATCTACTTTTTTGTGGATGACTTAGAACTGTGTAGTTCATCAGATAAAGAGCTAAAAGAACAAATGCAAGTGGTTAAAGCTTTCTCAGATAACATAAGAATGTCATTTGGTCTTAATAAATGTGCAAATGTAATCTTTACAGCAAAAAAGTTGCAGTACCAAGAAAATGTCAGTCTTTACAGGAATGTGATATAAAGAAACTTGGCTGGGAGGGAGTGTATAAATATTTTGGAATTGCTGAAGGATTTGAAGGATTAGAAATAAGACATGAACAAATGTGAATCAGTCTGAATAAGGAATACTTCAGAAGACTAAAACCAGTATTGAAAACAGCCTTGACATTTTAGGAGTAATGTCCAAGACGTAAGTCAGTATGCTCTTCAAGTTGTAACTTACAATTTTGATATGTTTGACTGTTCTCAAAAGATATTGGGTCAGCTGGCCAGAAAAAAAATAAACAAGAATGCTTATCAAATGATGTATAAAAATCCGTGTTTACCAAGATTATATATTCCTTGCTCTGAAAGGATGTATGGGCCTCCTAGAAATTGATTACATGATTAGAACTTCAGTTACAGGACTGCATACATATCTTCTGACCTCATCAGATCCGAACATAGTGAAAGTTTTAAAACATGAGGAGAGAAAGTCTAAGATGACCTCTCTGCTTAGTTTAGCAGAAGCATTCTGGTGTCGAGTGGGAATGGAAAGCAAAGTAGCTGTAAACAAAAATCATGCAGCACGAGTGTGCCAACAAACCAAAAAATATTTGGATAAGGATCAAATGTGAAGGAAAGAAGTACGGAAAAGCCGTAATTGTAGTGGCAAGTATAGAGATCTCCCAGAACAAGCTCATGTTGATCAGGATTTAATTCAGGAATGGTTAAGAAGATATGAGGTGAAACCAAAAGATGAAAGGTTAATAATGGCAGCTCAGGATAGTGGACTATGTACACATTTGTTTGCAAGATCCTTTGCATATATGTGAGTAACAGACAATTTAGTTATTTAATTGTATTTGTCTTTTTTTTTGACTGGGAAAGTCCAGCTGGGATAGATACCTTTTTCAGTGTAGGCCCAGGGAGACAAGACCTAGTATTCACATACATAGACAATATGCAGAATGTTTTCATTTTACACATTGTATATAATATTTTCATCTTGGGCTATATAAGCATTTTGCATACATAATTAGGTGTAACAGATGATTAATACTAACCTTGCATCATCAATTTCTGACTATAGGAAGATAAGAAAATCTAAGAGATTACCTGTTCGTTTGTTTAAGTTGTAGCAGACAGAAATGCAAGGGAAGGCAAAGACTGATATTTTGGTTGAAATTAGTCTTGGTATAATGAAGGAGAACAAGGATTAAGTAGGAGTAGGTAGTTAAGGGATATAACCAGTTAAATTAGTAAGTGGTGGTATGATGAGGGAGAACAAAATTAAGTAGGAGTAGGTAGTTAAGGGGTATAACTAGTTGAATTAGTAAGTAGTTAGTTGTATGATGAGGGAGAATGAGGATTAAGTAGCAGTAGGTAGTTAAGGGATGTGACCAGTTAAATTAGTAAATTGTGGTACAATGAGGGAGAACAGCGATGGAGTAGGTAGTTAAGGGATATAACCAGTTAAATTAGTAAGTGGTGGTATGATGAGGGAGAATGAGGACTGAGAAGAAGTAGGTAGTTAAATATAACCAGTTAAATGTTTACAATAGTAGATAAATGGGAAGGTATAATCCCCATATGGGAATTTAGTACAAATGTAGGTTTTGCCAAGAAGAATTGGAAACAGTCACACCTCTTCTTCATGGGTGTGATACACTCTTGGCAGTGGGCTTCTATGCTTAAATAATGTGGCAAGACTTGTTATACTGGGGATTGTGCAAACACTACAGTATAGAAGTAGCTGAGCAGCATTGGAAACATGAACCACAAGGCATTATCATGAATGATGAAGTGTACATCACATGGATCTTCCATTAACTGCAGTTCAAAAAGAAGATGTGAGAAATTCAGATATAGTAGTTCAAGAAAAAAAGACAAAGTTAACATTGGTCATCGAAATTGCTATACCTAGTGACTAGTGTCTTACATACAGAGAGAGAGAAAGAGAGAGAGACATGCACACAAAGTCATAAAATATTAAGAGTTGGATTAGCAATGTGGAAGAAAATATGCAGATAGTTCTGTAGAAGTAGGAGCAATGGTTCTAATAAAAAAATCTGTAATAGTACTTACATATGCTACCAATACAAGTAACACCATTGAAATACATAAAGAGTTACTTCTGTACACACTGTGGGTGCTGCAAAGGGCACTTCTGGCTAACATCAAAGATTGAAACAATATTAATTTCATGAACTTTAATTATACCCTGACTTAGGAATTGAGTCCATTCCCAACATGGTAATTAGAAATGGGAAAGACTTGGAGAAATTAAAATAACAAAGGTAAGTATTTAACCTAGTGCTGGTTAAGGAACTCCAATGCCTCTTTGAAATGATGGTATACTTCTGGTTAGTGGCAGACTGAATGTACCTTTTTATATTAAAGCATTAAATGGTAATAGAAGTACTATTTTGTTTACCATTCTAAAATGTAGATATATCTTATGGGTTTTTATGGAAATGTCATTACTGGTAATGCTGAATGCTGATGGCCTGAAAAAATAAATACATTTAGGAGAAGAGCAAATATTGAGGATCTCTGTTCTCCTTTAAATTTCCTTTTTACATGGGCCAAGCCCCGACATTCCCCAAACTCTGAGATTGCTGTACCTTGAAGAAAAGGGAATACAACAGGAAGTGGTCATCTCTGACTTAGCATCTATAAGTCTATTTTTAGACAGTATAGTCTGAGCCTTATGGGACTCACTAAAGTGGGTTCTGGACATTTGAAACAGCATATTTTACTTTAGTGTGTACTTATTTGTTTCATATAGCGTGATAGTCATACTTTTCTCATGTTAAAGAGCTTTTATTTGTGTTGTTTGCACTAGAATTCCTTGTTGTATTGCACATAAATGAACTCCTATCTAAAATGGCTCAGATTCATATTGGACATGGTTGAAACTAGATGTTTTTGTATTTCAGTCCTGAGAGATAAGCACTCTTCATGAAAAATCTTGAAGAGTAGATGGGAAATAAAAAATACACACCAGGGATCGCTTCTGTGTCTCTTCTCGACAGTGGCACAGGAAAATAACTTTCTTGGGTGGCGTAAGCCAGGGAACCTTGTTGGCTAGGCTTACACAGGCCCTCGGTCCGATAACCTAGTACCTACCCATGAACCTATAGAAATAACACACACGCATATGAAAAATAAATTAATAATGTGGAAATGAGTTTCTTACTTTCTTAGGGGTGTTCTTGTCATGAAAATGAAAGAGTAATATAATATAAGAATATGGAAAAACATTTTTTTTTTATCCTCAGAGATTCTTATCCACGGTACTTGATAAAATATAGCTTTTTTGTAGTGTATGTTTAAAATTTTCTTTCAGTTTTGTATGAGTAAGCCATTGTAAAAGAAGTGTAAAAAATTACTGGAAGGATACAGTGGTTAACTGTACAGTTTATTTTCATTTGCAGGTTATAACATCCCGTTGCTTGAACTTTTGTTACTTATTGAGAAAGATGAAACAATTCAATCTGCTGAGGCTGAAGGAAGGACAACACTGCAACAAAGGCAACGTCCTGGTAACAGAACCAGTAGTAAGTACATAATATGTATTACAACAAAGGCAACTTCCTGGTAACAGAACCAGCAGTACTTACATAATAAATGTTATAACAAAGACAACTCCCTGGTAACAGAACCAGCAGTAAATACATAATAATTATTACAACCAAGGTGATTTTCTGGTAACAGAACCAGCAGTAGTAACATAGTAAGTGTTACAACAAAGACAACTTCCTGGTAACAGAACCAGGAGTAAGTACATAATAAGTATTGCAACCAAGGCAACCTCCTTGTAACAGAACCTGTAGTAAGTGCATAATAAGTATTACAACAAAGGCAACTTCCTGGTAACAGAACCAACAGTAAGTACATAATACATATTACAGCAAAGGTGACTTCCTGGTAACAGAACCAGCAGTAAGTACATAATAATTGTTCTGGGTCTGCAGTTACATGCAGTTTAACAGCCTGGTGGGATAAAGGAGGGAGTATGTTCACAACACAAGGGTGGCTTAATCCTCCAAATATGTGAAACCACACTGAATTCATTATGCTGGGCCCATTCACTTTTCATAAAATAGATTAAGTCCAATTGCAACATCACACCTGCTAGTTAGAATTTTGTGACCTTCATTCTGAAAATTTTCATCTTTGCAGAACATGGTGTGGTATTGAAGGCTGGAGATGAGCAGTACTACAGAACACAGTCTGATACTGAAGGCCAGGGTGAGTATCACAGAACATAGAGTATTGAAGGCTGTGGGTCAGTAGTACTGCAGATCATGGTATGGTATTGAAGGCTGAATATGAGCAGTACTGCAGAACATGTTGTGGAGCGGAAGACTGAGGATGAGCTGTACTGCAGAACATGATGTGGTACAAAATGCTGGGTTGAGCAGTGCTGCCGAATGTAATATGACATTAAAGGTTTGTGTGCGCTGTATATAGGACATGGTGTGGTACTACACTGAAGACAGACGATGAGCAGTACTGCAGAACATGTGGTAATGAATGCTGGGTTGAGCAGTACTGCCGAATGTAATATGACATTAAAGGCTGTGTGGGCTTTATATAGGACATGGTGTGGTACTACACTGAAGACAGACGATGAGCAGTACTGCAGAACATGTGGTAATGAATGCTGGGTTGAGCAGTACTGCCAAATGTAATATGACATTAAAGGCTGTGTGGGCTGTATATAGGACATGGTGTGGTACTACACTGAAGACTGAGGATGAGCTGTACTGCAGATCATGGTGTGGTACTGAATGCTGGGTTGAGCAGTGCTGCCGAATGTAATATATTAATGGCTTGTGTGCGCTGTATGTAGGACATGGTGTGATACTACACTGAAGACCGAGGATGAGCAGTACTGCAGAACATGGTGTGGAGCTGAATACTGGAGATGAGCAGTACTGCAGAACATGTGGTACTGAATGCTGGGTTGCGCAGTACTGCTGAACGTAATATGACATTAAAGGCTTGTGTGAGCTGCATATAGGACATGGTGTGGTATTACACTGAATACTGAGGTTGAGCAGTACTGCAGAACATGGTGCAGTATTGAATGCTGGGTTGAGCAGTACTGCTGAATGTAATATGACATTAAAGGCTTGTGTGGGCTGTATATAGGACATGGTGTAGTACTACACTGAAGGCTGGGGTGGGCAATACTAAAGAGTATTTTGAATTACGGAAGCTTCGGATGAACAGAACTACAGAATATAATGTGGTAGTAAATACATGTGTGAGCAGGCCTGCAAAATATGGTTTGGTAGTGAAGGATGTGGGTGTGCAGTGCTGCAGAACATGATGTGGTATAGAAGACTGGTGATTGGCAGTACTATAGAGCATGGTGTACTAAAAGCTGTGGTGAGTAGTGCTGCAGAACTTGGTGTGGTACTGAATGCTGAGTTAAGCTGTATTGCAGAATGTGGTGTGCTACTGAAGGCAAGGTGTGGCAGTGAAGGCTAGAGGTGAACTGTATTGCAGAACATGGTGCTTCACTAAAGTCTGGGTTGAACAGTACTGCAGAACATGGCGAGGTACTGAAGACTGGTTGTGAGCAGTATTGCAGAGCATGCCATGGTACTGAACTCTGGGGCTGAGCAGTACTGCAGAGGATGGAATGGTAGTGAGGTCTAGGGTTCAGCAGAACATGGTTTACTAGTGCATGTCAGGCTCGGATGTACGGCAGAACATGGTGTGACACTAAATACCTGGGTGGGCAGTATTATAGAACATGATGCATATCAAAGCTTTAGGCGAAGAGTGCTATGAAATACTGGAGGCCAGAGGTCATTAGTACTACAGAAAATGGTGTGACATTGAAGGCAGGGGTGAGCAATACTGCAGAACATGATGTGGTACTAAAGGCTTTTGATGAGCAGTACTGCACAATATAGTGTGGCACTAAAGGCCCTAAGTGAACAGTAATGCAGAACAGCATGTGGTACTGAAGATCATTGCAAAAACTACTACAGAACACATTGTGGTACTCAAGGCTGAGGATGAGCAGTACTGAAGAACATGGTGTGGTCACTGAAGGCTGTGGATGTGCAGTACTATAGAACATGATGTGGTACTGAAGCCTGGTTGTGAACAGTATTGCAGAGCATGCTATGGTACTGAAAGCTGGGGCAGGACAGTACTGCAGAGGATGGAATGGTGAGGTCTGGGGTTGAGCAGAATATGGTTTACTAGTGAATGTCGGGGCACAGATGTACTGTAGAACATAGTGTGACACTAAATACCTGGGTGGGCAATGTAATCGAACATGATGCACATTAAAGCTTGAGGTTAACAGTGCTGCAAAATAATTACTGCTGGAGACCACAGGTCATTTGTACTACAGAACATGGTGTGACATTGAAAGCACGGGTGAGGAATACTATAGAACATGGTGTGGTAACAAAGGCTGGTGTCAAGCAGTAGTGCAGAGCATCATGTGGTTGTGAAAGCTGATTGTACTGTTGTGCAGAACATGATGTACTTTAGGTTGTGGTTAAGCAGTACAGCACAGCATGATGTAGTACTGTAAGGTGGAGTTGATCAGCACAGCAAAACATGTTATGGCACTGGATTGAGCAGTATCAAAGCATATGGTGTGGTATTTATGGCTGGAGTAAGCAGTACTGCTTAATTTGGTGTGATAGTAAAGGGTGGTGGTGAGCAGTACTGAAGAACGTTGTGAGACTAAAGGCTTGGGATGAGGCTGGGGTGAGAAGTACTGAAGAAAGGGATGTTATTCTCAAGGCTGAGGTGTTTGTGGTACTGAAGGGTATCATTGAGGAGTACTGCAAAACATGGTGTAGTACTGAAGGCTTTTGATGAGCAGTACTTCGCAACATAGTGTGGCACTGAAGGCCCTAAGTGAACAGTAATGCAGAACAAAATGTGGTACTAAAGATAGTTGCAAAAAATTACTACAGAACATGCTGTGGTATTGAAGGCTTTAGGGTGCAGTAGTATAGAACATGGACTGATACTGAAGCCTGAGGGTAAGCAATACTACAGAACATAATGTGGAATTGAAGGCTGGCAGCAAATAGTACTCTGGAACATGGTGTACTACTGAATTTTTAGGATGAACAACACAGCAGAGCATGGTGTGGCACTGAGGGCTGAGGTTGAGTATCACTGCAGAACATTGTTAGGCACTGATAGCTGTGCATGAGCAGTACTTTGTAGCATGGTGTGATACTGAAGGCTGAGGGTGAGCAGGCTTGGGGTGGGAAGCACTGCAGAGAATGAAGAGAAAAAATGCAGAGAACAAAAATTGCACTTTATTCATCTGCTTTTACTGTATTTGTGTTTCTTCCTACTTTATTACTAGGGGCATTGACTACTACTCTGATCTGCGATATATAACAATAAGTATCCTTTTCTGTGCATTTAAAGTGTTTATTGAGTGTATCTGCTTTATTTTCTGAAAATAAATAAATAAATATATATACTTGTTTCCCACCTTTCTAAGCTAGTATAGTCCAGTTTTCAGGTTAGTGCTGAATTTAGGGCTGTGTTACAAATCTCTGTGTTTGCCCATACCTTACTTGGATAGAAGGAAGTTTCTCTGTTCACCTGTGAGAGAGGGGAGCTTTGAGCAGCCTATCTGTCCCTGGAGGAGTGGTTTCAGCCCAGAAATTGGTAGTTCATTGGCCATTTTGGGCTAATTTCTATCTCTTTCATTTCCCTGCTATAAATACCGCATTTGCCCGGTTTTGCATGTCGGGCAGTGCCGGTTAGCTAGGGTAAAACTATTCCCGACTCCACAAAGTCTCCTCTTCAATTTTTCCCTTGGAACTAGACAAACTTTCAACCTAAGCACTCAAGCCATTCATTTCTCAGCCCAGCACTTGTTCAAAACTTATAGCAAGCATTTATAAACCCTAGCACTAGACCCTCCTGCACTGTACAGAAGGACAAGGCTCTCTGTTCGTCCTTACCAGCCATCCAGTAAAACATTTCACTGTACCTATCCAGGCATGTCCAAAGGGCAGTTTCAGGTCTACTCTCCAGTCCAACTGGTAAATCTGGGCGTTTTGAGGCAATGCCTCATGTACACAGACAAACCCTCTCCTCCTACCACCAAACACGAATACATGCGAGAGATACAATTGTACAGCCAAACTGGAGGCTAAGCTGTCACAACCCAAGACTGGATCAGACAGTCAAGAGGAGAAGGGAAATACTTGCATCACACCACCAGTCTCACACAGACCCATTAAACCAGCACCGGCAAAAAACACACATGCATACATGAAAACATACTTGGAGGCTCAAAATAAAAATCTGCAAAACCAACAGAGACCTCCAAAGCAAACATCCACGCAACCTCCACCCCCCCCAACACAAACCATGAAACATATACTTCACAAAACCAGTGTGCCATGCGATCACAGCCCTTAAGTCAAAATAACATACCCAGCACACTACTAATAGGTGACTCTGCAGTCAGACACACTGACGTACCACTCACTAGGATGAATAAGGAGAAGGTTACTGTTAGCTGCCTGCCGGGTGCCAGGATCCGCCACATAACAGAAGCAATCAGGTCACTCTGGAACAAGTACAAATATGACTGTCATTGTCCATGTTGGTGTGAATGACCTGAGCCGTACCTCCCTGGACTACATGAAAAGAGACATTGAAGAGCTCTCTGATCACGTAGCCCAGGCCAGTATGACCCTGACCCTGAGTAGCATCCTGCCCTCACCAAGAATGATACCACAGTATAAAGAAAAATTTCTCGATTTCAACAATTGGCTAAGTTTCTGGTGTCATTCAAAGGAGATCCAGGGTCTGTCCATCTGGGATGACATGCTCAACAAGCCACTCTGCTTCGCTAGAGACAGCTTGCACCTGTCACCCTTAGGCTTTTGAATACTGGCCAAGGATCTTGCCACCCCCATAGTGTCTTTTTTAGGCAAGGCTCAAAAAACAAACCCACCGCCGTAAATAGCACAAGTAACAAAACACTGAGGGTAATGCTACTTAATGCCAGACGTCTAAACTCAAAATGCATGCACTCAAGGCACTCCTCAGTATGGAGAAAATCGATATATGTGCAGTAACAGAAACCTGGTTTAAGGCTCCGGAGAGCACCCCAGCACTACCAGACTACAACTCATACCATACATTTCGGCCACAGAACCCAAACCGAAATACAAAATGCGGGGGCGTATCCATATTTATCAAGGATACGCACACCTCCAGGTTAGTGGCACAGTATGACACTTCAGAGATCATCCACGTGCAACTAACAACGGGCAAAACTGCAATTCAAATTGTAGCTTGCTACAGATCACCCACTATGTCCCAGGACCCCTATTCCTCATTTCTGGAAACACTGGGAAACATAAAGATCCTACCAAATACCCTAATATTGGGTGATTTCAATTACCCAAAAATTAACTGGGAGAACTACTTAAGCACTAATCCCCTTGCCTGACATTTCCTAGAATTTATAAACTCAAACACCCTGGTTCAACTGGTCAGCACTCCCACCAGAGGTGACAACATATTGGACCTGGTCATTACCAACATGGACGACCGGTGTTCCACACCAGAGGTCAATCCTTCGCTGGTTAGATCTGACCATAAACAAATCACTTTGGATATCCACATTCCGCCCCCACTCCGGACAAGGAAACCACCGTGAAAAACTTTTCTAAGGCAAATTTCACGTTACTTAAGACCGAGGTGGAAAATTTCAAAGCCCTCATGCTGAAGGATAACGCTGTCCAAGCTGTAAAATCCTTTACTAATGCATTCTACGGGCAACTACAAGAATGCATGGATCGTGCCATCCCAAGCAAAACCAAGACTCACTCCTCCTAGAAAAGGAAACCAGTCTGGTGGACTCCTGCCGTAAACAAGCTATACAATAGAAGGAGGAAACTAGTACAGAAAGAGTAAAATCCCAAGAAGGGAAGACATCCCTGATCAGTATCAGCAAGAAGCTACGATCCCTCATAAAATCATCCAAGGCGAGCTTTGAAAGAAAAATTGCCAAGGACTCCAAAGATAACGACAAGGCATTCCTTAGTTATGTCAAGAATCTAAGTGGCAATGTGCAGATCTGGCACAAAATACACTGAACTGACTGATATCTCCAACATCCTGGCAGACAGGTTCAGCGCAAACTTCATCCCCCCACCCCCAAAAGGGCCCATAACCATACCAGAAGAATGGTGAGTCCCTGAAATCACAGGCACTTAGGTTAAAACAGTCCTCTCCAAAGCCAAAAACACAGCATCAGTGGGACCGGACTGTGTCGCAGGCTGCGTCCTACATGAGCTCAAAGATGAACTAACCCCTCACCTAAACACACTGTTCAAACTCAGCCTCTCCACAGGCTACATACCCATAGAGTGGCACACAGCAACAGTTATTCCACTCCACAAAGGTGGAACCACAACAGACCCTGGGAACTATCGCCCTATAAGCCTGACTAGCTTGGTCTGCAAGGCTGTGGAGCGCATCATCATGGAACTCATTAACAGAGACATTGGGAACCTCCAAACACTGGACCCTACCCAGTTTGGCTTTGTTAAGGGCAGATCATGCCTCCTAAACCTGGTGGACGTCTTTGAGATAGTTACCAAGGCTATAGAGGAGGGAAAGGTGGTACACACAGCCTACCTAGTCCTGGCTAAGGCCTTCGACACCATTCCCCATTCTGGTATTATAGACAAGCTCACCAGCCTGAACATAAACCCCTACATCACAAGATGGGTTGTCAACTGGCTCATGGACAGAACCCACATGGTGAGAGTTGCTAGGTCCGACTCTAAACCTGTTACAAGTGGCGTTCCCCAGGGCTCAGTCCTAGGACCCTTCCTGTTTGACATATACTTCTCAGAGGTACAGGCAAGCACAGGAGGACTATGGCTGACCAAGTTTGCATACGACTGCAAACTAGGAGCTATAACTGACTCTCCAGCTGACACAGACATCCTTCAAAAGGGTCTCACTAAGACAAATACCTGGTGTCAAAATCATGGCCTCAAGCTAAATGCTAAAAAGTGCATAGTCATCCCCTTTGGAAAAAACAAAGTACCCACAAACTACCACATAGGTGGTAGTCCCCTAAATACGGAAGGTGTAATAAGGGTTCTGAGGACCCAAGTAGATATTAATCTCTCCTTTGATAATAACATTGCTAAAGTTGTTAGAAAATCCTTCATGTGGCCCACCTAATCACAAAAGGGTTTGCATCGAGATCAAAAGAGGTCATTGTGCCCCTCTACTCATCACTCACCAGACCCATCATAGAGTACAATGCCCCATTTGGGATGTACCTTACAAGACACCTGCAACAGCTGGGAATACCACAGAAGTACCTCACCAAGAGGATCACTGGCCTCAAACAGATGACCTATGCAGCTCGACTGAAGAAACTCTAGCTGTACTCGGTTGCATACCGCCTACTCAGAGGTGATCTCTGTCTGACATACAAGGCCATGTCCAACCCAGAATTGATGGACATGCTCCACCTAAAGAAAACATTATCCCCTCTAGCCACACGCCCTAGGGATCTAAACCTCACCACAACAATAAATAGAACGAGCTGGAGGGATAGATTCCTGTCCCAGAGACTTCCCATGCTCTGGAACAAGATTCCAGTCTAGATTAGGCAGAGCTCCTCGCTAACACTCTTCAGAAGAAACCTTGACGAGTGGATGGGAAACAGAAAGTTTACCCCAGGGATCACTTCAGTGGCTCTGTTGGACAGAGGCACAGGGAAATAATCTAAGGGGGCAGCGAAAGCCAACACATTCTGGCTAGGCTTATAAATGCCTTTGGGCAGATAGCCTAGTACCTGCCTATATCTTACTAAAGGCGGGAATGAGCAGTACTGCAGAACATGGTTCAGTACTGAAGGCTGGGGGTGAGCAGTACTGCACAACATGGTTCAGTACTGAAGGCTGGGGGTGAGCAGTACTACAGAACATGGTTCAGTACTGAAGGCTGGGGTGAGAAGTACTGCAGAACGTGGTTCAGTACTGAAGGCTGGGGGTGAGCAGTACTGCAGAACGTGGTTCAGTACTGAAGGCTGGGGTGGAGCAGTACTGCAGAACGTGGTTCAGTACTGAAGGCTTGGGGGGAGCAGTACTGCAGAACATGGTTCAGTACTGAAGGCTGGGGTGAGCAGTACTGCACAACATGGTTCAGTACTGAAGGCTGGGCAGGAGCAGTACTGCATAACATGGTTCAGTACTGAAGGCTGGGGGTGAGCAGTACTGCAGAACATGGTTCAGTACTGAAGGCTGTGGGTGAGCAGTACTGGAGAACATGGTTCAGTACTGAAGGCTGGGGGTGAGCAGTACTGCAGAACATGGTTCAGTACTGAAGGCTGGGGTGAGCAGTACTGCAGAATGTGGTTCAGTACTGAAGGCTGGGGGTGAGCAGTACTGCATAACATGGTTGAGTACTGAAGGCTGGGGGGGTGAGCAGTATTGCATAACATGGTTCAGTACTGAAGGCTGGGATTGAGCATTGCTGCATAACATGGTTCAGTACTGAAGACTGGGGGTGAGCAGTACTGCATAACATGGTTCAGTACTGAAGGCTGGGGGTGAGCAGTACTGCAGAACATGGTTCAGTACTGAAGGCTGGGGGTGAGCAGTACTGCAGAACATGGTTCATTACTGAAGGCTGGGGGTGAGCAGTACTGCAGAACATAGTTCAGTACTGAAGGCTGGAGGTGAGCAGTACTGCACAACATGGTTCAGTACTGAAGGCTGGGGGTGAGCAGTACTGCATAACATGGTTCAGTACTGAAGGCTGGGGGTGAACAGTACTGCATAATGTGGTTCAGTACTGAAGGCTGGGGGCGAGCAGTACTGCAGAACGTGGTTCAGTTCTGAAGGCTGGGGGTGAGCAGTACTGCATAACATGGTTCAGTACTGAAGGCTGTGGGGGAGCAGTACTGCAGAACGTGGTTAAGTATTGAAGGCTTGGGGGTAGGCTGTACTGCAGAACATGGTGTGTGCTACTGAAGTCTGAGGGTAAGTAGTACTGTAGAACACAGTGTGGTACTGAAGACTGGGCTTGCAGTACTGCAGAATATGGTGTGGTACGGAAGCCTGGGACAACAATGCTGCAGAAGGTTATGTAGTACTGAAGGCTAGGGTGAGCAGTAGTGCAGATGGTGTGTTACTGAAGGCTGGGAGCTAAAGGGACTTCTGAAGATGGTATGGTACTGAAGGCTGAAAGTGAGGAGTGCTGAGGAAGATTGTGGTGGTACTAAAGGCTGTGGGCAAACAGTACTCAGAACTTGATGTGAAACTGAAAGTTGGGTGGTGAACAGTTCTTCAGTGCATGGTGTGGTACTGAATGTTTGTGGTGAGGAGTAGTGGAGACCCTGGTGTGCTACTGAATGTTGGGATGAGCAGAACTGCAGAACATTGTGTGGTACTAAAGGCTCAGTGTCAAAAGTAGTACAGAATATGTCATGACTGTGGAGGCTGAGGGTAAGCATTACTGCAGAACTTAGTGTGGAATTAAAGGCTGGCAGCAAGCACTACACCAGAACATAGTGTAAAATGTATGGTTGGTAGCAAGCAGTACTCTGGAACATGCTGCAGTATTGAATCTTTAGAATGTGAAGTATTGGGGAAAATGATGTGGTACTGAAGGCTGGGCGTGAGCAGTACTACAGAATATGGTATAGTACTAAAGGCTGGGGGTGAGCAGTACTACAGAATATGGTATAGTACTAAAGGCTGGGGGTGAGCAGTACTACAAAATATGGTATAGTACTAAAGGCTGGGGGTGAGCAGTACTACAGAATATGGTATAGTACTAAAGGCTGGGGTGAGCAGTACTACAGAATATGGTATAGTACTAAAGGCTGGGGTAAGCAGTACTACAAAATATGGTATAGTACTAAAGGCTGGGGGTGAGCAGTATTGCAGAACATGGTGTGGTACTAAAGGCTGTGGGGGTAAGCAGTACTACAGAACATGATGTGGCACTGAAGGCTGGGAGTGAGCAGTACTGCAGAACATGGTGTGGTTCTAAAGGCTGGAGGTTTGTAGCACTGCAAAACATGATATGTTATTGAAGGCTGGGGATGAGCAGTAGAACAGAACATTGCACGGAAGTGAAGGCTGGCATTGAGTACTCCAGAACTTGCTGTGGTACTAGGTGTTTGGCAGGAACAATACTGCAGGACATGATATTGTACTGAAGGCTGTGGGCAAAGAGTACTGCAGAACATGGAGTATAACTCAAAACTAGGGTTGGACAGGTGAGCAGTACTATAGGACATTGTGTGCCAGTTGGTCAGTATAACTTTATTGTGACTGTACATTCTTTAAAAAAGATATAAATTCACATTTAGAACATTCATGGTTTCCTTATTCTTCTAACAAAATATTTGCTTCGGCCTAAAAGTTTCTTCAAGTACATTGATTCTCCTCCCAGTAACTGATTCTTATTTTCTTGATTTCACATAGGAATTCTGCTCATTCTTGTATTGTTAATCTGTCTGCAGTGATAAACTATATTTCACGGCTTTTATCTGGGTTATCACATGCATAGCCATTGTAATCTGATCTGTATATTATTGCTAGGAATTCATTGTGTGTTGACTTTGGATGTCTGAAGGTTACACATGGAAGGTCTTCTCTAATGAATTCCCCACTCATACAGGACAGTACCCATGATTCTCCTTAATCCTTGAATCTGAAGTAGTTACTTCATTTCCTCTGCAACCTGTGGGTATCGGATCCTATCTCAGATCCGAGCGGGCAGCTTTCCAAGCTACAAGATCCGAGCTCCTAGCTCCTCCCCCCTACCCACAATCCCCTGCTATGTGCTACATTACCTCAGATCGTTTTTTGCCGCGGTTGAAGCAGCTACGTTTGAAGAGCTCCTTGGCTTTTGGTGAGATTGAACCTTTTCTTTTTTCTGTCAAAAAAAAAATATCCTTTTTCTAGTTGTGAGAGTGTGTAGTTCCTGGGGTTAGTTAGCTATAGTGTAGTTTAGTTAGATATCTTTGTTTTCCCTTTCTAACTAGTTTTTTTGGTAGTTCCCACCTTTCACCCTCCCCCCTCTTAGTGTTTGGGTGTGTTCTTGGTGTGAGTGGTGTTATGGCTGAAGGGCCTAAGGCGCTTTTCTCAAAATGTACTGAGTGTGGCCATAAGCTTTCGCCACACTCAGTGCGTTTTATGTTTGGGGGTGGCCCACTTGTCATCGGCCTGCACAATCTGCGCGGCCTTTAATCCCCGAGCTCTCAGGGACAGGAAGAACAAGCTGATCCTGGCGGGCTTGTTGCCTCAGGAATCGGCTTCTTCTTCCTCCCCCTCTCAGGCACAGGCTGTCTCGGCAGCCCTCGCGCCTTCTGTGCCCCCGACTCAACCTCCCTCTTTGGTTGTCAGTTCAGAGGATTCAGGTACCTCCACTACGGTGAAGAAAAGGCATAAGGACAAGGAACATAAGTCCCACAAAAGGCGGGCTTGAGACTCAACCCTCAGCCCCACCGTCTAAACTGGCTAGGTCTCCCTCGAGGGTCTCCGGATCCTCCCCCTCTCATCTCCGTTCACCTCGCTTTTCTCCGGAGCTGGAGGAGGAGGATCGGTCTCCCTCGAGGTCGTCGAGGCGGCCCTCCCGGCCCGCCTCGACGACTTCTTCAAGATCAACCAGAAGCCTCACTGAAGCGGATATGGATCGGATGATGCGCCGATTCATCCAGACCCAGATGCAGATAGGTTCATAGGTTCATAGGTTCATACTAGGCTATCTGCCCGAGGGCATTTACAAGCCTAGCCCATAGTTTTGTGGCTTACGCCACCCCTTTAGTATGGGGAACTATACCCATTATTTTGCTGTGCCTCTGTTGAGCAGTGACACTGAGGTAATCCCTGGGGTATATCTGCGATCTCCCATCCATTGGTCAAGATTTCTCTTGAACAAGGCTAGCGAGGTGCTCTGCCTCACATATACCGGGATTTTATTCCACAGCATAGGGAGTCTTTGGGTGATGAATCTATCCTCCAGCACGTCCTATTAATAGCCGTGTCGAGGTTTAAGTCTCCGCCTTGTGGCTCTGACGGATCTAGATTTTTGAGGTGAAGCATATTCATCAAATCTGGGTTTGACATGGCCTTGTATGTTAGGCAAAGGTCACCTCTGAGCAAGCGGTAGCGACTGAATAGAGCTGGAGTTCTTTCAGTCGGGCAGCATAGGACAGATGTTTGAGACCCTTTATCCTTTTGGTGAGGAACTTTGTGGCCTCTCCAGCTGCTGCAAGTGTCGGGTCAGATACATTCGAATGGGGCATTATACTCAATCATTGGTCTGATGAGTGATGAGTATAGGGAGACTATGACCTCCCTTGATCTAGATGAGAATCCTTCATGATAAGGTGGGCAATGTAGAAGGTCTTCCTAACTACTTTAGCTACATGGGTGTCGAATGACAGACTACTATCAACCTGGGTCCCCAGGTCCCTGATAACTTATTCTGTGCTCAGTGGATTGCCACCTATTTGGTAGCTAGGGGTAACCTTGTTTTTCGAAGGGTATGACTATGCATTTTTGGCATTTAACTTTAGGCCATGGTTCTGGCACCAGTTATCCGTTTCTGTGAGACCCTTCTGAAGGATATCTGTGTCAGATGTGTTTTCTACTATGGCCCAGTTTGCAGTCATCTGCAAACTTTGTCAGCCATAACCCTCCTGTGTTTGCTTGTACTTGGAAAAGTAGATGCCAAACAAGAGTGGGCCCAGGACTGAGCCCTGTGGTACACCACTTGTGACAGGCTTTGAGTCTGACATGGCGCCAGCAACTCTGACCCTGTGGGTTCTGTCACTCAGCCAGTTTGCAACCCATCTTGTGATGTATGGGTTAACATTTAAGCTGATGAGTTTTTCAATGATACCAGTGGGGTATTGTATCGAAGGCCTGCCAGATCGAGGTAGGCTGTATGGACTGCCTTTCCCTCATCAATGGCTTTGGTGACTGTTTCAAAAGTCAACCAAGTTTAGAAGGCATGATCTGCCTTTGACAAAGCCAAACTGGGATGGATCCAAAGTCTGCAAATTCCCTATGTCTTTATTTATGAGGTCCATTATGATCCTCTCCATGGCTTTGCAGATAAGGCTTGTCAAGCTAATGGGCCGGTAATTTCCAGGGTCGGTGGAGGCACCGCCTTTGTGAAGTGGGACCACAGTTGCAGTGCGCCACTCCCTGGGTACGTATCCAGAGGTAAGACTATGATTAAACAGCTGTCCTAGCTGTGGGTTTAATTCCTCGTTGAGTTCGTGGAGCACACAGCCGTGGACACCATCAGGTGCTCTTGCCTCCCCCCCCCTCTGGGAGGAAGCGCGGCCCCCATGTTTGCTCCGATTACTCCTTCTCCGACCCGTTTTCGGGTCTCGGAGTTATCGGATCCGGGCCCCTTCAGAACCGGGGATTTGACGGCATCGATAGCTCCGGTCACTTCGACGCTGACTGTGCCTTCGAGTCTGTCGGATCCAAGCTCTCAGGGCCGAGGGCTGAGCATCGGATCCGGGGAGCTGGTGTGTCTTTGGCTCCGTTGGGTTCGGAGCACACCTCTCTCTCGGCTCCGGCTGCATCGGCTCCGACCCCGATCCCTACCTCGGAGCCGAGGAGATTTCTCTCGGAGCCTGGCGAGAGTAGCTCTCCTTCGGCTTTTGAGGTTGTGGAGAGGGTACTGTCGAGGACCTTCAGGTCCCTGGTTCGGGCGTCGGATCCTCCCGTACCCCCGCTGCATGTGGGTCTATCCCCCATCATCCGACCATCGGGACAGCCTGCTCAAGCCCTCCAGTTGGTTCCCTTGGAGGAACAGGACCCCGTTGACGAGCCCTCTTCGGACAGTCCCACTGAGGAGGTCCCTCGTAAATGTCGGTGCAAGAGGAGGCACCTGGACTCCTCCGAGTCCGTTACAACCGACATGGATTTAGATGAAGGGGAAGGTTCCCCAAGGTCACCCCCCGAGGCGGATGAATCCGTGTTCCTGGATGCATTTGAGGCAGGTCCTTCTACCTCCTGGGTGTCCCCTTCGGCTGACCCCCTGGTAGACCTAATTACTACCAGGGCGTGGAAGGAGCCCGATACCATGGAGCCTATCCCGAAGCGACCCGACAAGATCCTTAGCCCCCCAGTAGATAGACAGTCTTGGGCCAAGGGAACCCCCGTGGATGCCATGTTAGTGGCGGCTGCCACCAAGAGAGAACTTGCGCAGGAGAGTTCTTCAGTTCACCTGCCAGATAAGGAATCTCAGGCACTGGACCGCATTGGGAAGCGGATGTTTAGTTCAGCGACCTTTTCTGTAAGGGCGCTGAACTATATGGCACATACCATTAGGCTGCAACGAGACTTAATTAAGGAATACGCTGCAGCCCCCCCCGGAGTCCATGTCGGTCGAGGACAAAAAAAGTGTTCTCGACTCGTATGGCCACTCTGAAATCCATCTCTAACACGTCCATGCGTCTACTCTCCCATGCCACGGAGGGAGCCGCTAGGGCCAGCGGAGCCGGGGTCGTCTTGCGACATAACTCCTGGCTCCGTCTTTGCGATTTCGCGGATCCCTTCAAGGCGTCCTTCGCGAATGCACCCTTTGACGGATCTTCGCTCTTCGGCAAGACTGTTCGCGAGACGCTGGTCCGAAGCGAGAAGGAAGGGAAGACGCTGTCTGCCATTGGGGTCCGCCTCTCTAATCCCCAACGATCCTTTTCTAGGAATCAGAGGGGACAAAAGAAGCTGTGGTTCCGTAAGTCCCAGCAATCCCATCCAGCTTCGGACCCCTTGTCATCTAGAGGCAGAAGAGGACAAGGAGGACGCCAGCCCAGAGGCAGAGGGGGATCGCGTAACTTCGGTTCCAGGGAACCCTTCCTGGATAGACCCGTGCAGCAGCCCTGAGGGCTTACCCGGCTGTCCCTCTCTGGAGGCAGTCGGGGGGGCGGTTGTCGGAGCACCTGTCAAACTGGGAGTCCATTACGACAGATCGATGGGTGCTCCGCATCATATCTAGAGGTTATACCATCCTCTTCATAAATCACCCTCCCTCGACCAGACACCTCCCCGATGTTCCACCCGATCGAAGGGAGGCAGCAGCTTCAGAAGTCCTGAAGTTGCTAGAAAAAAGAGCCATCCAGCCCGTCCCCCCAGACCAGTCCGGATTGGGTTATTACTCCAGGTTCTTTTTAGTGCCAAAAAAGACGAGGGACCTAAGACCAATTCTAGACCTCTCCGCTTTGAACCTGTTCATTCCCAAAGAAAAATTCCAGATGGTCACCCTCCAATCTATTCTCCCCCTTCTGCAGCAGAACGACTGGATGTGCTCTATAGACCTCAAGGATGCGTACTACCACATTTTGATGGACAGACGATCCAGAAGGTTTCTTCGCTTCCGGCTGGGAGCCAGTCATTACCAGTTCAGGGTTCTCCCGTTCGGCCTCACCTCAGCCCCCAGGGTGTTCACCAAGGTCATGGCAGTGGTTGCAGCCCACCTGAGACTTCAGGGCATTCAGGTCTTCCCGTACCTAGACGACTGGCTCCTTACCGCCACCAACAGGCATCATCTCTGCATGGCAAGAGATTATGCTCTGACCCTTGCCCGGAGCTTAGGCATCTCTGTAAACTTCCAGAAATCCTCTCTTTGCCCCATACAGGTCCTGGAGTTCATAGGGGCCAAGTTAGATACCCGCATCTCTCGAGCTATGCTAACTGCGGACAGGCTAAACAGCTTGTCGTTTCAGGTGCAAATTCTTCTTCAAAGTCCGGCCCCGGTGGCGGAATTAGTCCTGAGGGCACTAGGATCTATGGCAGCAGCGATCAGTCTCTCCCTTCACGCGCGTCTGCGAATGAGGATTCTGCAGTGGACCCTTCAAGTTCAGTGGTCCCTACTACTCCATCCATTGAATACTCCGATTCCTCTGAGCAGAGTTTGCAGGCACTCCCTTCTTTGGTGGCTCCACGCCCCAGAGCTGAGGGAAGGGAGGCCCTTTGTTCTCCCTCCCCCCCAAGCCACACTGACCACGGATGCTTCTCGCCTTGGGTGGCCGGACATTGTTCGGACAGAACCGTCCAAGGCACGTGGACTCCCCTAGAGACCGTTTTGCATATCAATGTCCTAGAGATGAGGACGGTGCTTCTAGCGTTGCAAGCTCTCCACAACATTCTACCTCTGGGGACTATTGCAATCCAGACAGACAACATGTCAGTTGTCTGGTACATAAACAAGCAAGGAGGAACCAGGTCCTACCCACTTTGCCAGGAGGCTATGAGAGAGTGGGAATGGACGATATCCTCCAACCATTTTCTGGTAGCAACACACATTCCGGGTCAGTCCAACATTTTGGCGGACAAACTGAGCAGAGTCATTCTCACTCCGTACGAGTGGTCTCTCAATCCATCAGCTGCGAAGCAGATCTTCCGCAAATGGGGTTGGCTTTGCTGCGATCTTTTTGCTTCTCCCTTAAACACAAAATGCAGCGAGTACTTCGCAATACTTCCCCCCGAAGGGGAAAATCCCAGAGAAGCTCTAGTCCATGCTTGGCCGCCCGGTCTACTTTATGCTTATCCCCCCCTTCCGCTCATGACGAAGTTCATACAGAAAACCCGTCGGTTGGGGAGCAGAGTTATCCTCATAGCCCCATTCTGGCCTCGCCAGATCTGGTTCCCTTACCTGCGGTCTCGCAGTGTATCTCCACCATGGATTCTGGATCCCATTCCAGACCTAATTTCGCATCCGGCGGGATACCAACCCCCAAACCTGGTGAACCTCAAGCTTGCGGCTTGGTTGCTCCAGTTCCACTGATGGCTAGGACTCCTGGTATCTCATCTCCTGTTAAGGCCATTCTAGTCGCAGCACATAAGCCGACTACTAGGAAGATTTACTACAGCAAATGGAAGCGTTTCTCTGTCTGGGCTAAAGATAGAGGCCTGGATCCATTTACAGTTCCTATTCCTACTATTCTAGACTTCCTGTCACTGATATTTAGACAAGGAGCAAGTGCTTCTACAGTTAAAGTGCAATTGGCAGCCATCTCCCATTTCCATGTGGGAGACGGACTAGGATCTTTGGCTTCTACAAAATTATGTAAAACCTTCTTGCGGGGCATTTTCCTCTTGAAACCTCCGGTGGAAGTGGTGGTGCCTCCATGGAATTTGACCTTAGTCTTACAAGCCTTGACAGGCCCACCCTTTGAACCCGCGGCTTTGATTCCATTAAAATTCTTGTCCTGGAAAACAGTCTTTTTGGTGGCCATTACTTCAGCCAAAAGGGTGTCAGAACTTCAAGCTTTATGTATGAAGCATCCTTATCTCATTTTTCACAAGGATAGAGTGTTCCTCAGGACTAATCCATCATTCTTACCTAAGGTGGCTTCGGAGTCAAATATCAATCAATCAATAAACTTACCCGTGTTCTTCCCAAATTTTCAGAATAGAGGAGAATACAAATTGCATACATTGGATGTGCACAGACAACTGCGTTTTTACCTGCACAGGACTAAAGATTTTCGCAAGTCGGACCAGTTGTTCGTGTCATTTGCTAAATCGGCCATGGGTAAGGCCATTTCCAAAGTGACTGTAGCAAATTGGATTTGTCAATGCATAGTTCACGGGTACTTATCTGCAGGCAAACCGGTTCCTACCGGAATTCGCGCTCACTCTACAAGGGCTGTGGCCACCTCTGCAGCCTTCTGGTCCAGGATCCCCTTGGATGACATATGCTCAGCAGCTACCTGGTCCTCTTCACATACGTTTATTTCTCATTATAAGTTGGATATGGTATTGAGAGGTAGGGCTTCCTTTGTTTCTGCGGTGCTTCAGAATATCCTTCCATAAGGCCGCCCAGGGTTTTTCCCTAGGTAGCTGGGGACTCTGTCCCACAGGTTGCAGAGCAAATGAAATAACTACTTCAGATAAAGAAGTTATGTACTCACCATAACGTTCCATCTGAGTAGGTACTTCATTTGTCTGCAACCGACCCCCCCTGCCATCCCCCGAACCTTTTGGGATTCCTTATCACCAAAGAAATCTTTGTTCTTCTTTAGGACAGTTATCTGGTGTTACTTCCTCTATCGAAGGTAGGAGTTGTGTAAGAGGCAAAAAATTCGATCTGAGGTAATGTAGCACATAGCAGGGGATTATGGGTAGGGGGAGGAGCTAGGAGCTCGGATATTGTAGCTTGGAAAGCTGCCGGCTTGGATCTGAGATCGGATCCGATACCCACAGGTTGCAGACAAATGAAGTACCTACTCAGATGGAACGTTATGGTGAGTACATAACTTCTTTTTCTGTTAAGTTTTCCTCTTATACTTCAAATTTGTATTTCAGAACTAATGGAACTTAATGGTATTTTATAGCTACTCTGTTATAGAAGTTATCTTAATAAACCAATTAGTTTACGAGTACTTTAGAATAGTTGCTTTCCTTGATTTTCTCTAAAATTTTATCTTCCATTTTTTAAATATTATAGGTGCGCTTTACTTTGTTTTTCACCAAGTACTTTCTAAGATGCTCATATCCATATCCTTATAAAAAACACATTTTTCCTTTTCTCAGATAATTTCATTCTGTAGTTTATCTCAATTCAGACATTTTATTTTCATCCAGTTTGGCTGTAACTGTGGCATATAAAGTTGCATTTTCATGGGGAGTTTGAATGTGTTCTTCATTTAGACGTATGGAAAGGACTTAATCAATTTTTCGTCTTGAACTGCAGATTTCACCTCATGCTCTAACATATGCCACATGAGTGTCTTAGTTATAAGTTCAAATAGGTTTTTATTCTTCTTGATCTTTGATTCTGTGACATTTTTCTCTTGTATTTCAGATTTATAATTCAGAAGTAATGGTATTTAATGGTATTTTATAGCTACTCTGTTATAGTAGTTTTCTTAAAGGGCAAAAATGTGATTCTATTATTAAATGCTCAACTTCTATGAATTTTTCTCCCTATTTACTGTCTCTGCTATGAATAAACAACAGTACGGTATTTAAAATATTTTAAATTGACTGTTTCTCTCCACTAGAACAGTACCTCACTGTACTGTGGTGGTTTCACTTTCAAAAAAACTTTTATTCCACCCTGGAAAAGTTTGTTGCAGTCTCCAATTCACTGATGTCATCAAGGCCACTGAATGCAGGTAGTTTTCTGGCCAGTTCCCTCCCCAAACTGACATCACCACGATCATTCTAAAACCCACACATGCTGTGATGTCACAGCTCCCTGGTCCTTCCCCTACCCATACAGAAAGTAAAGGCTAGAACAAGAAAACAGTGCATGAGTCACGTCTTCTGCTGTGAACTGTCAATCACAGCAGGAACATCTCAAATTACCCTTAGCACTTTGACAGTTAGGGAAGTTAGGTATGAAGGGGAGGTGGAAGATGAATCAAAGTAGTACAATTCAGGCTTCACAAAAGACTGCAGTTTAGCCATTCTAAAAAGCAGCAGTAGTAAAAAGCACTTTGAAAGTCTGTTCTGTGGCATTTACACTGTTTGTGTTTTAAGTAGTCATTGAATAGCATGAAATATTACTTAAAACTAACTGACTGAAAGACAGCAGTGTATGCATGTACAATTAATTCAGTGAAAGGAGCTTTAAGGACAAAGAGGCCTGTGTGATGTAATTTTTTTACAGACGAGCACTGCATTGTGGAATACCTAGAGGGAGACTAAATAATCATAATTACTTCAAGATGACAGACCTTGTGTGGTCAGGCTCAGAAATTACATATAAAAATATTTAAAACCTGTAAGTAGTCCCTGAGTGGTGTTAAAATGTGAGGAACACCAAACCATGATGAAATAAGCATGTTTTTTGTTTGTGGGTGTGGTTCTCCTTTAATAAATCAATTAATTTATGAGTACTTTTGAATATTTTTTTCCTTGATCTGCTATAAATATTTTATCTTCCAGATTTTCTTTATGATTTTTTAAAATGTTATAGGTGTTCTTTACTTTGTTTTTTCACCAAGCCCTTTCTAAGATGTTCACATCCATGTCTTTATAAAGAAAGATTCATTATCCTTTGAGTATTTAACATTTAAGGATTTGATAAGTAATTGTACTTCAGTTCCCATTTTTCTGTTTCAAAGAGAATTTCATTCTGTAGTTGATCTGAATTCAAGCATTTTATTTTCATCCAGTTTGCTATAACCCGTGGCATATAAAGTTGCATTTTCATGGGGAGTTTGAATGGCCTCCTTACTTAGAGGCATGGAAAGATGGAAAGGACTTAATGTATTTTTGTCTTAAACTGCAGATTTCGCCCCATGCTGAAACATATGCCACATTACTGTCTTAATTGTAAGTTCATATAGGTTTTTATTGAGCTTATGGCCAAAAGAGACCTTTCTTCCGCATCACGTCTTATTAGTGGGAAATTAGCAGTGACCCCTTATTCCTGGCTATATACACTCCTCCAGACTAGTTTTCAAGGCTGCGATTGAATTACTATGTTTGATATGCAAGGGAGCGTATTTGGTGTCTTGTAACTTCATCTGATCTTGTCAATGTGATACTGTATGTTTAGGGCTCTGGAGCAGGTGTTTGCTTTACTACTTGTTCTATTTAGCTGAAGGAATTCAAAGTAGGTTGGGTCATTCCTAGTATGAAAAGGTAATCAGAGATCCCCCTCAAGAGTCTGTATGATACAAAGACATGAGGTCTTTTTGGTGGGGAAATGTTGAGGTTTCTCAATCTGGTTAAGGTGCTTGGTGAGGTACATGCCAAAGGGTGCATTGTATTCATTGATGGGCCAAATAAGGAATAAATAAAATCGAATCATAACTTCTTTGGACCTTTAGGAGATGCCATGAAGGATAAGCTGTGCAAGTTAAAGGATTTTCTAACCACAACAGAGACTTAGTGGTCAAAGGAGAGTCTGTTGTCAACATAGGTAACCACATCCATGATGACTGTGTTAAATTTAAGTGGAATATTATCTATATGTAACCACATCCATGATGACTGTGTCAGATTTAAGTGGAATGTTATCGATGTGGTAAACAGTGGTGATGCTAGATTTACCAACGGAAACTATGCTGCATTTCCTGGTGTTAAGGGTAAGACCATGTTTAGTACATAGTGCATTTGTTTGGTCCAGCCCTTGCAGTCATCAGCAAACTTCGTTATCCAGAGTTCCTTGATGTCAGCTTCTTTGTCACAGAAGTACAGATCAAGAAGATGAGGGGACCCAGGGCAGAGTGCTGTAGGACACCACTAGTGACATTTTTTCTTTCTAGAGCCAACGCCACAAACTTAACAGTATGGGTTCTGTCAGACAGCCAGTTATCAATCTAGTGAACAGTGTATGGATTAATGTTGAGTTGGGGGTGTTTGTTAATTAACCTGGTAAGGTCAGACCATAAATCTGTCTCATTTGAAGTAACACTCGGACCTGACTCCCCCACAGGTCCAAACGAACAGAAAAATGTTTCCAAAGCAAACTACAGCCTACTAAGTGATGCTATAAAAAGTTTCAGTCCCTTTGCTAACACAGCCAACAATTACTCCTATGTAGAGGAGTTCACAAATGCCCTGTATAAACACTTAATCAACTGTACAGACTCGGCCATACCTGACTGAATCAAACCAGGTGCTCCGGAAAGGGGACCTCAAGTGTAAATAGGTTGTATAACAAAAGAAAGAAACTGATGTCTAAGAGCAAGAGGGAACTTATTCAGCATAGGAAGAATACCCTCCACAGCTTTAACAAGCAAATTAGATATCTGGTAAAGTCCTCTAAAGCTAATTACAAAGCTAAATTAGCATCCCTAGCTAAGGACAGTCATAAGGCATTCTTTAGCTATGTATTGAACTTGTAGTGGACAGTACCTCTCATACTGAAACTGAGGAAATTGCCAACCTGCTAGCTGACAGATTTGGCACAAACTTCACACCCCTGTCCCCACCAGCTATACCCCAAAGCATACCTGACACCACTCCTCTGCCTAGTATCTCCAAACAGCAGGTCATATCCATGCTCTCCAAGGCCAAAAACATGACTTCTGTGGGACCATGTAACATCCCAGGCTGCTTACTGAACAATCTAAAACAAGACATAGCGGAATCACTTGGGACTCTGTTTAACCACAGCTTGAGCAATAGCTTTATTCCAGCAGAGTAGAGAACACCAACCATAATAGCTTTGCAGAAAGGGGGCCCATCAACTGACCCTGGGAACTATAGGCCCATAAGTCTAACCAGCCTTATCTGCAAGGCCATGGAAAGAATTATCATGGGCCTTATCAACAAGGACATAGGTGACCTTCAAACTCTTGCCCCAACACAGTTTGGCTTCATTAAGGGTAGATCGTGCTTATTAAACCTGGTGGACTTCTTCCAGAATGTCACCAAAGCTCTGGAAGAAAACAAAACAGTACGTACTGCATATCCTGACTTAGCCAAGGCCTTTGACACAGTTCCCCACTTAGCTGTCATTGAGAAACTCTACCAGCTAGGGATTAACCCTTCTGCCATTAGATTGGTAGCCAAGTGGCTCACTGACTGAACATGTACTGTCAAAGTTGGGGAGTCCACCTCTTTCACTAGACCAGTTACCAGTAGCATACCACAAGGAACTGTGCTGGGCCATCTACTGTCTGAAACCTATTTCTCAGAAGTCCAAGTGAAAGTAGACAGCCTGTGGCTTACCAAGTTCACTGATGATTGCAAACTGGGTACAATCATGGAGTCTCCCAATGGTGTTAACATATTACAAAAGGGGCTAACACAGACAAATGATTGGTGCCAAAGCTATGGACTAAAACTAATAAAAAAAGTGAATTATTTTCCCCTTTGGCAAAGAGGAGTTCCCTGCAAATTGCAGTTTTGACAGTGCCCCCTTAAGTTCAAACCCAGTGGTGTGAGAGTTGGGTACATGTGTTTTTAGTCTAAATTTCAATCACTATGTGTCTGCAGTGGTAAGGAAAGCCTTATATGTTGCTCACCTCATAAGTAAGGGCATCACATCCAAGACTAAGGATATTATAACTCCTGTGTTCTCAACCCTCATCTGACCACTAATAGAGTACAATTCTCCATTTTGCATGTACCTCACCAGACACCTGCAGCAGCTGAAGAGATCACAGCGGTTTCTCACCAAGAAATTTCTGGGCCTCAAAAACATGACCTACATTGAAAGACTGAAAGCCCTGTCACTGTACTCTGTATCTTATAGACTGCTGAGAGGCAACTTTTGTCTGGCCTACAGAGCTGTCTCTGACCCTGCCCTAATGGAAATACTGCACATCCACAAATCAAATGGGATAAGAGAAACTCTCTCAAGGGATCTTTTCCTAGCCTGTGACATTAACAGAACATGCTGGTGAGATAGATGCATCTCCCAGGCATTGCCACTTCTCTGGAATAAACTCCCAATTCATGTGAAGCAGAGCTCCTCAATGACCCTATTCTAGCACAACCCAGAGAATTGGATAGGAGACTGTAAATTAAGGGTGGCAGCTATGTCCCTCATGGACAAGGGTAGTCACTGCTGGTCATAGACTCGCTATGTGAATAATGACCATATAACCAAGGACAATTAGGCAACATGGGTGTAACATGGATAAGCTTGTAAAGGCCGGGCCCTAGGGCCGCTAGTCTAGTAACCTCCTATGAACCTATAGTATTAAAGGCTTTGGCAAGGTCTAGATGGCCTGTGTGGTCTGTATGCCCTTTATTTATGGTCTCAGTAACTCTTTCAAGGAACTCAACCAAGTTGGGAAGGCATAATCTGCCTTTGCAAAGACATACTGATGTGTTATCCTTTGTTAAATTGTTGTTAACAAGGGAAGTGTATTGCATTTCCATATGATCTGTCAGTGCTTAATAACACCCATATTATCAATGCTAGTTTATGTTTCAGATTCTGTATATATGCTGTTCTAGTTTTAAACATTAGCTATGAATGCTGCCTTTACTTTATCTTTTTTTCTCTAAAAGGCTAAACAGCAAGGTTCTTTTCCATTTTCTAACAGAAGGACAGATGTTTCTTGCCCAGTTAACTGCATGATGTCTCCCTCTTACCTCTTGAGACTAAAGTCAGTGCCATTTTTTATGTAGAAAGTATTTCATCTTTCCAACAAGAGTTTTGTCAAAGTCACCTTGATGGCCTGATTAGTATTTGGCTTAATGTCCAGAAAAATGATAACGTTTTAGAATGCCCCTGCTGTGACTACTCTTGGATTGTTAAGAAGATTTCAACTCATTTAGTGGGCCTCCTTCAGGTTAGTTTTATGTTATTTCTGTCTACCTGAGTTGTGGAAAAGTGCCATCTGTTGTGACCATGCAACCTCACCTACTTTTCAGGATTTCTTAACATCTGAGACAGGGATAACCCTGCTCCCACTGCTATTTGTCTTACTGGTGGAGGCTATTGCATCCCATTTAACAGAAAATGTATCCACTGCAGGCATGCCTATCATGAAGTCTAATTTATTGTCATTATCTTGGTTCATGGATGATAGGTATCTCACATCTAGCAACCACATAATACTATGCCTAATTATATAATTGACAGACCTATTTCTTGTCATCTCATGCCTAAGCTTAAATTTGAGGTAAACTTATGCATTGTATATGAACACATATCACTTCTAACTTTTGTGACATACTATAATTATTTAGGACTCACCTTGGCAGATTAAACAAAATTTTGAACATAACGTTCTTTCCTTGATTAAAACATTAAAGAATATATTCTTGGCAGGAGCAGTGTTTACACCTATTCAGTAAAATCCAGATGATTAAAATTTACTTCCTGTCCAAAATACTATTCCATTTTTGAAATATTTTCCATTTAACATTTACTAGTTAAGTCAGAACATTTTGTAAATTGATCTTATGTTTTCTGTTGGACTTCAAAACCCACAGAGTAACAAAGGAAAAACTCCTGATGCTTATAATCAAATGAGGATGGGAGTCTCTTAAATTGTTCATTTGGCCATAATGGTTCTTCTAGTACCTTTGAATGAGGTCTTCTCAAAGTTTCATTTGGTTATATGAGAAGGCATTCATCATACCCATGTCCAGCGTAGTTCATCATGACAAATTATAGGATCCTGGATGTCTTGAAAATGAGGTTTAAAAATAATGGACATTAGTAATCTAACATGGCATTCCTGATGTCATATGTTGTTAGGTATGAAACCTATCCAGTTTAACATAGAGAATAACTATTTAATTTGGGAAGATTGGATTGAGAAACATGTAATCTCTGTAACTAATTGCTGGAATACTGCTAATAATTCCACCAAATATTTTGCTCATCCTACAGTATCCCCCTTAAAAAGAATAAACAGTAAGTCTACAAATATTACTTTTGCTGACTACGAGGTTGGGTGATGTGAGTATTGGCAAACTGTATGATAAATATCTAGACTGTAGTGCTAGCAGTAACAGTAGAGCTACTACCATATACTTGAGGCTCCTACACACTTCCCATCAAACAGCAGAGATACCTTACTAACAGGATACAAGGCCCAAACAATATGTCCTACATGGATGGCTCAAAGCTCTGTCACTGCATACTGTATCCTACAGATTGCTAATAGGTGACCTGTATCTGGCATACTAGCCATCCTCTGACCAAATAGTGATGGATTTACTGCACATCAGCAAGTCAAAGAGCATCATAAATACTCAATATAATCTTACTTCCATCTTGCAATACTCGGACATTGTGTATTCTGTACAGCTCGCAAGAATTTTACTTTTTAGGCAGTATGCGTGTTCTGTGAATCAGTTTATTTTGGATATGTTCTTTAAAACAGTTTCTGAATTGTCATTCCCCAGATTGGACTGAATTGGAGTCGGGTACTAAACCACCTGAGCACCTGCTTTAATTTGATATGATACTTGGTGAAACAGTGTTGGTGAGTAAGAGCGAAACTGCCAAGTACTTATGTGTTATACTGCCTTCCCTGAAATGTAAATGCAGACTTTACTGTGAATCATGAAAGAAAAGAATGGAACTGACTCAGTTTGAAATATCCACCACAGAGACATCACTAGACTCTATTGATACCTATTTACTGATCTCCAAAGCTGTCATAGAAGTACTTACTACAGTCATTATCACATAACTCTTAACAGCAAGATTATCTCAAGGGTCTTGTCTATAGGAGTTATCAAGTGAGTACTAGCTAAATGAGCTATCACGTGTGTTAACTAAAGGAGTATTCACATCTGTAAAAACTGCTGGGGTTATCACATGAGTACTAATTACAGGTGTTATCTCTTTTAATATGAACTCCAGGAGTATTCATGTGTGCAATAACTACTATGAGAGCTAATTATTACAGGAGTTATCACATGCATACTAACCACAAGAGTCTTCATGTCAGTGGTAACTACTGAGGTTATTACATGAGTACTAATTATAGCTGTTATCCCATGTATACCAGCTACACAAGTTATCACACATATACTAATACAAGACACTTCGTGTGTGTAATTACTGGGGTTATCTCATGAGTAATAAATACAGGAGTTATCACATGAGTACTAACTACAGGAGTTTTCACTTGTGCAATAACTACTGGGTTATCTCATGAGTGGTAACTACAGACGTTATCACACATATAGTAATACAAAAGTATTTATGTGTGTACTAATTCCATGACTTATTTGAGTGCTAACTGCAAAAGGTATCGCAGAATTACTAACTGTAGGATTCATCACATATAATACTAACTTAACTGTAGGAGTTTTCACATGTGCAATAGCTACTGGGTATTACATTAGTACTACTTGCAGGAGTTTAGATTCATAGATTCATTGACTGTTACTAGGCTAATGACCTGGGTGGTCTTTTAAGCCTAGCAAAGTTTTCCCGAAAGAGTAATGATGTCCTGTATCCAAGTAGGACATAGAGAGCAGGTATTTATAAGCTCCCTCTGTCCGTAAGGGACATGGGTGTCAGGCCTGGTGTACATTTCCTGTTCCCCATCCACTTGTCTAAGTTGTGCTTAAACTGAGTAATAGACAAACTCAGCTTCATATGGATGGAAAGCCTGTTCCATAGGAGGGGGCAGTCTGTGGGACACATTTGTCTCTCCAGCATGTTTTGTTTCACTCACAGAGAAAATTCAAGTCCCTAGACCTTGTATTTCTGGTACTCTTTACTTACAAATATGTAGGAGATTCATATGTATGGAGTTTGTGGATACCTTTTAACCCAGGCATAGATCATCCCTCAACAGCCTATAGCAGACTGAGTATAGGGAAAGGGCTTTAAGGGAGGTTTACTGTGCCTTGTATTCTTTTTGTAAGGAACCCCTGAAGTCGCTGTAGTTGCTGCATATGCCTGGTCAGGTACATACCAAAGGGAACATTGAATTCTGTCATTGATCTGATAAGGGCAGTATACAGTGGGTTAATGACCTCTTTGGACCTAGATGCCACATGTATATTAACCACAGGAGACTTCACGTGTGCAATAACTACTGGGGTTATCGCATGAGTACTAACTACAATAGATATCTCATGTATACTACAGGAGTCATCACATGTGTACTAACTACAGGAGTTATGTGAATACTAGCTGTAAGAACTACTGCAGAAGTTGGTTTCAGCGGAGAAGAATTACTGCAGAGGTAAGTGACTTGTTACATATACACTGACTGCAAGAGTCCTCACATGTGTAGTCACTACTGGGGTTATTTCATGAGTACTAACTACAGGAGTTATCACATATGTACTAACTACAAGAGTCTTCATGCATGTACTAACTTCTCGGGTTATCACATGAGTACTAACTATAGGAGTTTTCATATGTGTACGAAATGTAAGAGTCTTCACATGTGTACTGACTACAGGAGTTATCACGAGTACCAACTACAGAAGTTATCACATATATGCTAATCCAAGAGTCATTGTGTGCTACACCTAGGAGTTTAGTATGGGGAAATACTACAATTTTTGTATTTTCCAAGAGGATGTTAAAATTTGGTCATGAGTTCTAATTTTAGGAAATGAAGCGTACAAGCTTTTTTTTGGGGGGGGGGGTTAAACTGTAGTCATTGATTTCAGAGCTAGGATTTAATAGACGAGAAAGCTTCTGCGGTTATTACGTGAGTACTAACTATAGGAGTTATCACATAAATATGAAATGCAAGAGTCTTCACACGTGTACTGACTACAAGAGTTATCACACATCTGCTAATACAAGAATCGTAACGTGTGCTACATCTAAGAGTTTGGTATGGGGATGTACTACAGTGTTAGTGTTTTCCAAGAGGATGTTAAAATTGTATTTGTCATGAGTCATAATTTTGGGAAATGAAGAGTACAAGCTTATTTTTTTGTTTTTTTTTTTTGTTTTGGGGTTAAGTTGTAGTTGATTATTTCAGAGCCAGGATTTAATAGACGAGAAGGCTTCTGGGGTTAACAGCTGAAGGTGTGTCAGATTGTTTGAGTAGCAGATAATAGTTGAGTCATCAACATATTGAGCTAAAGAGCGTTGCCATGAAGCAGCATGGAGATTATTCTTGGCTCCTCTTTTTTAATATCTTTATCAGCAGAGCCGTGGGGAATTCCAGTATTGATATGAAGAAAAGGTGATAGAGAACCTTGTCATTTGACTGACTGCTGTTTATTAGAGAGATGGCTTGTAAACCATTTTGTAGAGCAGAATGAGAAACCAAGCACAGAGAGTTTGATGCAAGACTTTAGCACAAGAAACTGTATCAGATGCTTTTGATACATCTACAAAAGGGAGGAGACATACTTGCCAGCACCTCTGGCTTTATTAATGTGTCCATGAAGGAGAATAAGGCTGTAGTTGCACTATGAGCTGCCCTAAAGCCATGTTGTGTTGAATTTACCTCTGGCTTTATTAATGTGTCCATGAAGGAGAATAAGGCTGTAGTTGCACTATGAGCTGCCCTAAAGCCATGTTGTGTTGAATTTACGACTTTACTAGAGAGGGGATGATTGAGACAATGTAAATGAACACACTTTTCTACCAGTTTGTATAGGGTTACAGAAAAGCAATGGCTCAATAGTTGTATACTTCACTGGAGTTACCTCCTTTGTCAAGAGGGGTGAGGAATTACTTTTTCAAGAGTAGTGGGACATCATTTTCTATAATAGACCTGTTGATAAAAATAATGGCAGGACAGGCTATTGCTCCATAAACAACTCTTGGGTATTCTTCTGGAATATTGTCGGCTCAAGATGACCATGGTTTAAGTTTTTTCATGAGATTTGCGGGAATTGGTTGTAGGATAAAATTTGGGGGGTTGTCGAGGCATCTTAAGGGGTGATAAGTAAAAGATATGATGTGTTGTAATTATTAGTAGAGCCTTTGTTGGATGGTTTAGTAGCAGTAGAGATTTAAGCACATGAGGTGAAGAAGTTTGGTTTGGAGGAGTTTTTAGTTGTACTGAGAATACTGCCAGTAAAATAAGTGTTAAATAGACTAGCTATTTCAGAAAGAGTTTTATCTGGGTATGGATTAGGATCACCTTTAGTACCAGAATTAAGTAATAAGTTGACAGATGACAAGAATTTCTGGAGGGGTTTTTTATGCTGTTTGTAGGTCAGTATAGAAATGTTTTTTTTTTTTTTTTTTTTTGTCTTAAATGACTAGTTTTATAATTTGATTCTGGAGTTGTCCATACTTTTGTAGGTAAGTATTAGTTTTGTATGTTAGCCATTCTTTATGCTTTGTCCCCGGTTGACATTTTTTGTTACTTAGCTTGGATAGACGAGGAGCATAGTTGTGCTTGGTTCTTTTAATATGGACAGGAGCTACACTATTCAGCTTATTGAGAACTCTACTATTAAATTAATTAACTTCATCATCTAGTGAGTGTTTAGTAGAGACCAGCTTGTGGAGTTTAGCAAATCAAGATCTGCTGGTTGAAGACGGATAGGTTACAGGATGTTTTGTAATGGTGCGTTTGGTTAAATGGGAATATCTATGGGTGTATGCCGGTAGGGGATCACTTTTGGAGTTAGGAGTAGTACCAGTTTTGGTGTATTTACTTGAGTCTGAGACCAGGATCCTGTTAAGGATTGAGCCTTGGTTGTTATTTTTGTCATATCTTGTTTTGTTTTGTTTTTTTTTTTGTTTTGTTTTTTTTTGTTTTTTTTTTGTGACACATTGTAAGAATTAGGAAGAGTACCAGTTTTGGTGTATTTACTTGGGTCTGAGACAGTATAGTATGAGCATTATGGGACTCACTAAAGTGGGTTCTGGACATTTGAAACAGCATATTTTACTTTAGTGTGTATTTATTTGTTTCATATAGTGTGATACTCATACTGTTCTCATATTAAAGAGGTTTTATTTTTGTTGTTTGCACTAGAATTCCTTGTTATATTGCGTATAAATTAACTCCTATCTAAAACGGCTGAGATCCATACTGGACATGTTTGGAACCAGATGTTTTTGTATGTCAGTCCTGAGAGATAAGCAGTCTTCAAGAAAAATCTTGATGAGTGGATGGGAAATAGAAAATACACCCCGGGGATCACTTCTGTGTATCTGCTCGACAGTGGCACAGGAAAATAACTTTCTTGGATGGCATAAGCCAGGGAACCTTTTTGGCTGGGCTTACGTAGGCCCTCGGGCCGATAGCCTAGTACTTACCTATGAAGCAGGATCCGGTCAAGGATTGAGCCCTGCTTGTTACTTTCATCATATCTTAGTGATCATTGTCTTGTTAAAGTTCTCAGATTCGTTTCATACTATGCTTGACCACGTAAGTACAGTGAATGTCACATACTCTGCAGCTTCCTTCAGACGTCTTTAGTAACCATCTCTCAGCCATAAACTGGTCATTCCTTACTCGTTTACCTCTAGATGATGCAGGACTTAAATTCAATTCCATGTTCCTTAACCTTCTCAACTCTGTCGCCCCTTACGTACATTTAGAGTCAAGTCAGTCATATCTCCCTGGCTTACTCTCACCATTCGTACCTTAATGCAAAAAAAAAAAAAAAAAACAATGCTTGGAGAATCTGGTCTAAAACAAAACTCGCCTCCCACCTCCAGCACTATAAAGAACTAAGCAACATCACTAAAAACACATTTTCAATGATAAGAAGAACTTCTGTAACAGTCCCCCATCCTCACACTCATATTACCCAAAGAAATTCTGGCACTCAGTCAACCAAATTATGCACCCGGGTATCCCCTCATCTCCCAATCCATGCCCAAACAACACTCCCCAAGAAACGGCAACCAGCTTCAATTCTTACTTCATCAACTCTTTCAGCAAACTATCACTCCTAACCATCTTCAGCTGTAATGTTAACATCTGTCCTGACCTTCCCACATCCCTTTATTCCTCTCAAGCCTTCTCACTGAAACCAGTGTCTACCAACTATATTAAATCCTTGCTTCATAAGTTAAAACACTGCTCGCCCTCCATTGTTAATCTGCCACCGCTCTTTCTTCAGAAAGCAGCCGACTCGCTTGCCCTACCAATCTCCATACTCATCATTCATTCCATTACTGAATCCAAAGTTCCCACAATCTGAAACCGTTCTATGCTCTACCCATTCACAAGGGAGGTAACTCCTCTGAACTTGCCAACTTCAGGCCAATTGCTGTTCTATCCCCTCTTTCCAAAATATTAGAGAAATGTGTTCATAAACAAGTCCAACACTACCTCTTATAAGAAAACTTACTTGCCCCCACAACATGGCTTTTGCCCAAAACACATCACCTCCACTGCCCTGATATCTTTCATTAACACTATATCCCAAGCCAAAGACAATAAACTTGTCTCTAGCCTATTTCTTGATCTCTCATAGGTTCATAGGTAGGTACTAGGCTATCGGCCCTAGGGTCTACGCAAGCCTAGCCAACAAGGTCAAGGAAGTTATTTTCCTGTGCCACTGATGAGCAGACACACAGAAGTGATCCCCGGGGTGTATTTCCTATTTCCCATCCACTCATCAAGATTTTTCTTGAAGAGTGCTAATGAAGAACTTTGCTTGACATAAATGGGTAGCCTGTTCCAGAGTATGGGAAGTCTCTGGGATAGGAATCTATCCCTCCAGCATGTCCTGTTTATTGTGGTGACAAGGTTTAGGTCCCTAGAGCGTGTAGCTCTGAGGGATTGGGATTTCTTTAGGTGTAGCATGTCCAACAGCTCTGGGTTTGACATAGCTTTATATGTTAGGCAGAGATCACCTCTGAGTAGGCGATATGCTACAGAGTAAAGCTGGAGTTTTTTGAGTCAGTCAGTGTAGGGCATTTGTTTGAGTCCAGTAATCCTCTTTGTGAGGTACTTCTGTGGCCTTTCCAGCTGCTGCAGATGTCTTGTGAGGTACATTCCAAAAGGGGCGTTGTACTCTATAGTGGGTCTAATGAGTGATGAGTAGAGGGTAACGATGACCTCTTTTTTCCTGGACGAGAACCCTTTTATGATGAGGTGTGCCACGTAGAAGGATTTCCTGACTACTGTGACGATGTTACTATCAAAGGAGAGACTACTATCCACCTGGTTCCCAAGGTCTCATCACGCATTCGGTGTTAAGTAGATTGCTGCCTATGTGGTAGTTCATGGGTACAGAGTTTTTACCAAAGGGGATGACACTGCACTTTTTGGCATTGAGCTTGAGGCCATGGCTCTGACACCAGGCATCTGTCTCAGAGAGGCCCTTCTGTAGGATGTTCACATCATTTGGGGACTTGACTATGGCTCCTAGTTTGCAGTCATCTGTGAACTTCGTTAGCCAGAGGCCTTCTGTGTTAGCCTGTACTTCAGAGAAGTAGATAGCAAACAGCAGCGGTCTCAGGAAGGAACCCTGTGGTACTCCACTTGTCACTGGTTTGAGGTGAGATTTGGAGTCTGCAACTTTTACAGTGTGGGTTCTGTCAGTGAGCCAGTTGGCAACCCATCTTGTGACGTAGGGATTTATGCCTAGTTTATTGAGTTTAGCTATAATTCCAGAATGGGGGATGGTGTCGAAAGCCTTGGCGAGGTCAAGATAGGCTGTGTGAACCACTTTACCCTCATCTACGACTTTAGTGACTGCCTCAAAGAAGTCGATCAGGTTCAGAAGGCATGATCTGCCTTTCACAAACCGGAACTGGGTAGGATCCAGAGTTTGGAGGTTACCAATGTCTTTGTTTATGAGTTCCATGATGATACGTTCCATGGCTTTGCAGACCAGGCTCGTCAGGCTAATAGGTCTATAGTTCCCGGGATCAGTGGTGGCTCCCCCTTTGTGGAGTGGGATAACTGTTGCTGTGCGCCATTCAGTGGGCACAAAGCCTGATGCGAGGCTATTATTGAACATGGTGCTTAAGTGGGGAGCCAGTTCATTCTGAAGTTCGTGTAAAACGCAGCCTGGGATGTTGTCCGGTCCCATGGATGCTGTGTTTTTGGCTTTAGAGAGTGCAGCTTTCACCTGCATAGTTGTGATTACTGGGACTCTGCATTCTTCCTGTATAGATATGGGCCCTTTAGGGGGTGGTAATTCTCCAAAGAATTCAGCACTGTCTCCCACCCCCTTCTGCTGACCAAACTCATAAGTAAAGCTATCCACTTCTACTATTTCCTGGTTTGCTAGTTACCTCACTGATCAGTTTCAGTCAGTTAAATGGCTGTCTACAACATCTCCTTCCCTACCTGTCAAGACGGGTGTTCCTCAAGGATCTATCCTATTCCCATTACTGTTTAACATCTTTACCAATGAACGGTTTACATCCTGTCCACAGTCACCACTCGTGCAATATGCAGATGACTGCACAATCATCACCATAGCAGGATCCCTCTCAGACTTAAATACTGTCAGACAAAAATCCTTCTTATCAATTAAAAACTGGCTTACCAAGAATCAGCTTATTCTAAATCCTAAAATATAAACTAAACTCCTGTTTTTTATTCCCAAAACTATGAACCATCTTAAAGTCTTCCTTCTCAATCTCTTCCCTTAATAATACACCTATCACAGTTAAATCTCACACCAAGTTTCTGTGGATCATCATAGATGACCAACTCAAATTTGACTTGCACGTTTTCAACATCAAGAAAACCCACCAAAAACTTGGACGTCTGTATAGAAACAAAAAAGTTCTATCCAACAAACCTAAAATCTCTGTATCCCATGCATACCTTCTTCCAAGCCTATTCTATAGTTTGCAAATCCACACTAATCTTCAGACCACTCTCCTATCTAAATTAGAATCCACGTGCAATAAAATTTAGATTTGCTGCAGATCAAACCTACTCTTGTCACAACTGTCTTGCTTTTAAAAGTTTAAACTGGTTAGAATTTCCCCATCAACTGCTTCTGTCTCAGCTTCAGATCATATATTCAGTATTGTACCTCCCCTCCTTCTGTCCCAACATTGCCTCTGTTGTATCTCTCTCTCTATACCCTTCTAAGGTCTATTCGCAGCTCCAACCAAAACCTGCTCCAGAGCCAAAGCAAAATAGGACAAAACCTCTACAGCTTTTCTCATGCCCAAGCTTGGAGTAAACTTTGTCTGGATATTAAAAATATTAATCACCCACAAAAATTCAAGTCTTATACCAAAACCTTTCTAAACAGTTCATGGATCTGTCACTGTAATTACCTTGCATGACTGTTCCACCTACCACTTTTCTCCTGTCTCTTACCCTCCCCCTTATACTTTTCCTTATGTGTGCTCTTGGGTGCTCTTCGACATTTTGCTGCTCCTTGACTAGTGAAACTTACAACTTACACTTTTCTGAAATTTCCTCAAGTAAACAATATTTCAACAATTCTTATTTCTGGATGGGTATTCCTTGAATATTTATTTCAACATCAATTGGGTTTGGGAGGGTGGCCTAATGGTTAAGGTGTTTGCCTTACAAACACAAGGTACAGGGTTTGAATCTCACAGGGGACAACTGGCTAGGCTTAAAATGGCTCACAAGGGCAGTTAGCCTAGTATTAACCTATGAACCTATGAACCTATGAATTACAGTGGTTGTGCTGATTGATTCATTGGTATAAGTTTGTATATAATTTCTGATGTGTAAGTAATGTATGTCATTATTAGGTTATGCTTTTTTATACCTTACTGTATCTTTGAATTTACTTTTCTATATGTTTGTTTGGATTTTTCTCCTGGGCCTCCACTGAAAAAGGACTTTTTCTCAGGTGGACTAACCCAGTTAACAAATGTCAAATAAATAGTAAATAATAAATATTGTGATACATTGTGAGAATTTGAGTTTTGTAGGTATAATTGGGAAGTTAGATGTTAGATTCCCCAGTTGATATTGATACCTTCCAGGATAATGGTTTCAGTGCAAGTTTTGGTTGATATCCAGGACAAAATGTCTTCTGAAATTGTGATATTATGGCTGGGAGATTATTCACATGAACTTTACATGGTTTAATTGAATTTCGGGATGCTTTTTGAGTTGGGTGTCAAGTTATAATTGTTAGAGTAAAGTAATGCTATTCTGTCTGCTGTTTTGGGCAGTCAGTCTGCTCTAATAATATTGTAGCCAAGGGATAGTGTTTATTTTATTTATTAGCATTTGTTTACCAGGATAGTCCACTGGGCCAAAAAGAGTCCATTTTCAGTGGAGATCCAGGGAGAAATGCTCCACAAAAAAACATGAACGTATAACAAAATTAACATAATACAGGATATTGTCAAATGTAAAGTTCAACAAAAATATGTACATGGACAAATAATTAACAATTAGTAAAAGTAAAGGAAAAAATAGATTAATCATTTAGTTAACAAATAATAAAATTTGTGAAATGCAGAGTGAGACAGGACATTTATATTAGGCTTGCAGTTTTGGTACTTCTGCCGTAAAAGTAGTTAGGTCTCTTGAAACATTGTAGAGGTAGCAGTTATTTAATTTAGTGAAGGAAAAAGTTGTAGTACAAATGAATAGATACAAGAATATGTTCAGGAAGTACAGGCAGTCAGATTTTAAAAGACGGGAGATCGGTACAAGTAAGTTATAGTACAAAGGAGTAGATATAAGAATATGTTCAGGAAGTACAGGCAGTCAGATTTTAAAAGACGGGAGATCGGTACAAGTAAGTTATAGTACAAAGGAGTAGATATAAGAATATGTTCAAGAAGTACAGATAGGTTTTAAAAGATGGGAGATCGGTACAAGTAAGTTATAGTACAAAGGAGTAGATATAAGAATATGTTCAAGAAGTACAGATAGGTTTTAAAAGATGGGAGATCGGTACAAGTAAGTTATAGTACAAAGGAGTAGATATAAGAATATGTTCAGGAAGTACAGATAGGTTTTAAAAGGCAGGGGATCGGTACAAGTAAGTAATAGTACAAAGGAGTAGATATAAGAATATGTTCAGGAAGTACAGATAGGTTTTAAAAGGCAGGGGATCGGTACAAGTAAGTTATAGTACAAAGGAGTAGATATAAGAATATGTTCAGGAAGTACAGATAGGTTTTAAAAGGCGGGGGATCAGTGCAAGTAAGTAATAGTACAAAGGAGTAGATATAAGAATATGTTCAAAAAGTACAGGCAGTCAGTTTTTAAAAGGCAGGGGATCGGTACAACTAAGTTATAGTACAAAGTACTAGATATAAGAATATGTTCAGGAAGTACAGGCAGTCAGGTTTTATAAGGCGGGAGATTGGTATATCTCATATCCAGATACAAGAAAGGTAGTCTTGTAATGAAATTCTAAAAGATGCAATGTTTTGATTTATGGTGGTGCTGCGGTAGCGTTGTCGCCTCACAGTTAGACGTTGCACATTCGATTCTCAGAGCGTCTTCTGTGTGTCGACATGCGTGAATGGGCGTTCCTTCGCTGAAGGTTGTGCGTTAGGCCCGGCAAGCCATCATGTAAAACTCTACTGCCAATCATTAGCGGACCGGAGTTCCGCTGTGGCGACCCCTAACCTGGAAAAGCCGAAAGAAGACCGATTAAAGATAAGGTATTCCAGGCTTTGGCTATAGAATAGGTATATAGAAGCTGACCAGCAGGTAGGTTAGGCTCATACACTTGCAAAAAAGGTATTTATTTTCAGATCTGAGAAATCTTTCGGATAGATAGTTGCTAAATAAAAAACTGAGGACAGCATAGAGTAAAGGTTTGCAAATTAATTTATGTGCAGTAGTTAATTGTGGGTAGGAGAGATACTGTGGGAGTTCAAGCCAGTTAAGGGAGTGCATTTCTAGTTTGGTTTTTAAGGATAAGTAGTGGGGCACCACAGTTTGGTTTTTAATGAAGATTGTCGGTTAATAGGTAATAGAGCACCATAGTTTGGTTTTTAAAGAGGATTGTAGGTTATAAGTAATGGGGCACCATAGTCTGTTTTTTAAGGAGGATTGTAGGTTATAAGTAATGGGGCACCATAGTTTTAGTTTTTAAGGAAGATTGTAGGATAATAAGCAATGGGGCACAATAGTTTTAGTTTTTAAGGAAGATTGTAGGATAATAAGCACTGGGGCACCACAGTTTTAGTTTTTAAGGAAGATTGTAAGATAATAAGTAATGGGACACCACAGTTTTAGTTTTTAAGGAAGACTGTAGGATAATAAGTAATGGGACACCATAGTTTTAGTTTTTAAGGAAGATTGTTGGATAATAAGCAATGGGGCACCATAGTTTTAGTTTTTAAGGAAGATTGTAGGATAATAAGTAATGGGACACCATAGTTTGCTTTTTAAGGAGGACTGTGGGTTAATAAGTAATGGGGCACCATAGTTTGCCTTTTAAGGAAGATTGTAGGTTAATAAGTAATGGGGCACCATAGTTTTAGTTTTTAAGGACGATTGTAGGATAATAAGCAATGGGACACCATAGTTTACTTGTTAAGGAGGACTGTGGGTTAATAAGTAATGGGGCACCATAGTTTTAGTTTTTAAGGAAGATTGTAGGATAATAAGTAATGGGACACCATAGTTTGCTTTTTAAGGAGGACTGTGGGTTAATAAGTAATGGGACACCATAGTTTGCTTGTTAAGGAGGATTGTAGGTTATTAAGTAACGGGGCACCATAGTTTCATTTTTAAGAAGGATTGTAGGTTAATAAGTAACAGGGCACTGTAGACGAGAGAGAGGTAGGTAAGTGGTAGCAGGGGTATGTTTATTGAGAAGGACTAAGGAAGTGTTTGTGCCTGTAAAGAATGCCTAGCTTTTGGTGTGGTTGTTACATTATGCTGTAAACATGTCAGTTTTTAGATGTTCATCTGTTATTACTCCAAGTAATTTAGTGTAAGTAACAACATAAGGGCATTAACCTAATTGTCACCTATATTCCCCCTGGGAACAATGTAGAAACACTAGAGGTCATTCTACATTGGATAGCCAACAACTACCCTCAGGAAACCATTGTCCTGGGCGATGTTAATATTGACTGGAACCAATGCACAGCACAGTCCAACCCCATCCCTGTTAACCTACATGGATTCTCTCAGATAATATCATCTACCACACGTACAGGTAACAATAACCAAAAAGAGAGTATACTAGACTGGATACTCACCAACAGTCATCCCCAGAACTATATGTCTGGAACTCTCCCTAATGATCTTAGTGATCACCTGCTCACATACATCATGAAAGACAAAATTAATTGTACAAGCTTACCTATTTATAGGTCTATCAGATCCAAGAAAAACTTTGACCCAACTAAATTTCAACTTGAACTCAAATCATGTAACTGGACAAAACTAAAGTTCCTTCCGGTTGATGAGGCAGTGTCATCATTTAACAATTCATTCCTTACTATACTTGACTCGCATGCCCCTAAACGCTCAATAAGAATTAAAACTCAACTAGCACCCTGGCTAACAACAGACACCAAAACCAAAATAACAACTAGAGACAAAGCGTGGGATAAATGGCGCACTACCAAACTACCCCTAGATCGTATCAAATTCCAACAACTTAGAAATGAGACTAAAAAAGCCATCATACTAGATAAGAAAAATTACTTCTACAATCTGCAACGTAAACATCAGAATAACCCTCAAAAGTACTGGGCAGGCATAAATAAACTTCACCAACCAGGCAAATCCACTACTCCGACCCCAGGAACATTATCTGACAAGAGCCAAGAAGATATAGCCAATTCATTCAATACTTTCTTCACAGAAACCATCCAGTCATTAGCTAACCAACTTTCTCCTCCCCACACTTCTATAAACACTATACCCAACTCACCACTCTCTTTTAACTTCCAGCCAGTGTCCACATCCTTTATCAGATCCCTTTGAAAAACTGAAGCCAACCACCCTTTCAGCCGATCTTCTGCCGGCTGAATACCTGCAAATTGCTGCAGATGTCGTAGCCTACCCTATCTCAATCCTAATTAACAGAACCATAACCGAGGCCTCAGTCTCCTCAATTTGGAAAATATCCTATGTTATTCCACTCCACAAAGGAGGTTCATCCACAGAACTATCCAACTATAGACCTATAGCCATACTATCACCACTTGCCAAAATTATGGAAAAGTGCATGCACAACCAACTAATGCTCTATCTAACCCAAAATAAACTACTCACAGACTCTCAACATGGATTCAGACCCCATCATAGTACAACCACTGCCCTCCTCTCTTTTACTGAAAACATTAATCTTAACCGGAATAATAAAAAAATATCTTCCGCTCTCTTCCTGGACCTATCGAAAGCCTTCGATGTGGTAAACCATCAGTTACTTCTATATACTTTAAAAACCCTGTATCTAGATACTCCAGCCCTTGACTGGTTTCAAGCTTACCTCACTGGGAGACAACAAGCAGTAATGTGGCAAAACAAGCTCTCCTGCCTACTACCAAATACCATAGGAGTTCCTCAAGGTTCCATATTAGGACCTCTCCTCTTTTCAGTCTTCATAAACGACATCCAAACAGTCATCCCTGAAGCCACCTGCATTCAATATGCAGATGACTCGACTATAATATGTTCCAATGCCTCTCTTGCAAATCTACTAACTACCACCCAACATAGCTTCACCAAAGTCGAAAACTGGCTTGCCAACCATCTCCTGATCTTAAATCCAAACAAAACCAAGTTACTTCTCTTCTACCCAACCAATAGATCTCCGACTGAAAACTTCACTATAAAATCCAATAATGGGACCATCATCTCCCCAGACACCTATACAAAGCTATTAGGAGTAAACATTGACAATAAACTCAGATTTGATATACATATCAACCAAGCCATTAAGTCAGTCAACAAGAAACTTGGGACCCTATATAGAATTAAAGCCTTCCTTACCCCGAATGCCAGGGCAGCCACAGCCCGTTCACACCTTCTCTCTACCCTACTATATGCCTCTCCTGTCCTCACTCACCTTAACAAATCTGATCTGGCCAAGCTCTCATCCTGCTATAATCATATTGCCTGGTTCGTTACAGGCCTATCCTACAGAACACACCACTGTACTAACCTGAAAAAGCTTGGATGGATAGAATTCCCACACCTTCTTCACCAGTCCCAACTCATAGAGGCCTTCAAAATCCTTAAACAACCTGAAAGTACCCCAGCACTAAAAAACTTAATGACTCCCTACTCCAATCTAAGCTGCCTTCGCTCAGCAAACAGACTCCTTGTCCAAACAACTAAATCTCTCAACCTAGGTGGTGACGCGCTATTTGCCAACACCACTGGTAAAATATGGAACTCTCTCCCAAATAACATCATGCTTGCAACTTCTCTAAGTCAATTCAAAAATAGTCTAAAACTCCACTTCAAGTCACACTGGCTATGTCCTTGCTCAAACCCAGATTAGCTCTGTGCCATTAACTAAAACATAAACAACTAGCTAAGATGATAAGTACTTTGTATCTATACTAAGTATAGATAAGTGCTATGTATCCTGTCTAACTCTATGTCATTATACTGCCTACCGTCCTTGCTAATATGTTAATAATGTTACATTTGTAGTAATCTCAGAAATAGTAATGGCAGTCTTGTACTTGTATGTAAATAGCCTATGTTTTTGTTAAGTTCTTTTAGCTCATTTACTGTACCTAATTATCAATGTAACTCTGTTGGAGCTTTTCTCCCCGGGCCTCCGCTGAAAAAGGACATGTATCCAGTCGGACCATCCCGGTTAACAAATGTAAAATAAATAATAAATAAATAACTTCAGTTATTGTTTTACTTTGAGAGAGAATGGTAAACTGGGCCTTGTTTATGGGTGATCTTTTCTTGGGGGTAAACAGAATTTGCTTGTTTTTGTTTGGGTTTAGTGACAGATGAGTGCTTCTGAGTCAAGTCTCTATGGAGGTAAATGCCAGATGAGTGATTTGTTGAAGGCTGGACATGGAATTAGCAGATCGGATAATAGTAAAGTTGCCTGCTTATTGTATTAGCGAGCCCTAACTGAAAGCAGACTGGAGATTATTAATAAAGATGCCGAAAACGAGGGGTCCTAATATGGAGCCTTGGGGGATGCAGGTAGAGTTGTTACAATAAGAAGACTGTGATTTCTTCCATTTAACTGCTTGTTGTCTCTCTGATAGATAACTGGAGAACTAGTTAATGGGGGGACACCAATTTTTGAGAGATGAAGTCTAAAAATAGGTAAGAAACAATTTTGCCTGAGCCTTGGTCTTTATTGATTATGATCAAGAAGGAAATAAACTCAATTTGGACACTGGCTAGGGGAGGTGCCGTGGTTTGAGTGGTGCTTAGGCTAGGAAAGTATTGGGTAATGAAAAACAGAAACAGTGTAGTAAACTGCAATACCTGGCCAGCGACCATGAAGCAGAGCAATCAGCAGAAAAAAACTATCAGTTGCATTATAATGCCACAGGTCAGTGCCAGTGTTTCTAGATCAGAAACCCACAGCTATCTTATTAGTATATACTGTTAATTACACAGATTGAATAAAACTTAAAAACTAGTGGAATGAGTGCAAATTCAACGTGGGACATGCTCTTTGCAGTAAGGGTGATATTCAGAGACATTCAGTCCCAGGAGGGGGGGGGGGGCACCCACTTTTTCAGTGTATAGGGTGAATTTATTAGAACTTGAGTGCAAATTCAAAGTGGGACAGGCTCCTGCAGTAAGAGTAATATTCAGAGGCATTTGATCCCAGAAAAAGCACTCGTGTTTGCAAAGTATAGGGTGAGTGGCGAGCACACTATTCTTGGGATGCCAAGGAGCTGCAACTAACTCAAAAGCATTATTTAAAAAAAAAATTTAGAATATTTTATTGTAGATTTGAACCAAGTTTCAGTGGCAGCTAGTACATCAGGTGAGTATTGTGATACCCAATGTTGAAATTTTGTAGGTTTATTACTGGTGCTATGAAGGTTCATTGTGAACAAGTCTAGTTTTTCTTAAGTTTAGGGAAGGGCTGTCTGTAGGACATTTGGAGCTAGAGGTAATACTTGATTGTATAAATAGAAAAGTTACAGTAGAGGAGGTAATATTCATCGGTTCCTATTACATTAGCGAACACTAGAAATAGCGAACACTCGTTTGTCAAACCCAAATGCATGAAACCACAGAATATTGATGGAATGGATCAGTGAAATTTGCTGGATCATTCTCCAGACTTTGCTGTTTCCTTCACTGTTGTGCGATCTCAGAGTTGGTATTTTTAAGGTGGGGGTGTGTGGGGGGCACAGCACCCCACATCGGGAGTTGTGGGAGGCGAAGCCCCCCACTTGATGTTGCCTATACAATTTTTTTCATGGATCAGCAAATTTTTTCACCTGGGAAAAAATTTGCTGATCTGTTGCTTTGAAATTTTGTGGTTTTGTGTATTTGGGTTCGATAGATCGTTCTCTATTTCTAGCATTCGATCATATAATATGAACCCATACTCGATAGTATAAAGAGAGAAGCTGTAGTGGAGGAAAGGGCAAACACTAGTGCTGGGAGGGTTTCATTGTGATAGAATGAGTGTGCAGAAATTGTAAAGTGATGCTGGAGGCAGAAACAGAGGAGATATTGAAATTATAGTATGGTTGAAAGGAAAAGTAAAGTAATTGAAGAAAAGAAAAGTTGGAGGGAAATAGTAGAAGACTGGGTGGAGTTAATTGTTGTAGGGAAAACGTAAGGGTAGGGTGGGGTTAAAATGTAATGTAATATGTAGTTGTTAGAGATGAGAAGGGATGGCGCTAAGGAGGTATAAAAGTAGGTGATGTGAAGGTGGTGGGAATTGGGGGTAGGGTAGGGGAGTGGAGTGAGCCTGAATATTGCGAGGCTGAATAGTGCAAGCTGCACTCAGGGACCAAAGTAAGTATAGCAACAAAATAATCAGTAAGAATGTAGAAGTAAATTTTGGTCATAATACAGTTCATTAAGATGAAATTGAGAATATATTTATTTGTATATTTAACAGTACCTTTTAACATGTGCAAAAGGCACTTGGGGGACCAAATATCTTCTGGAGTGATATAGCCAATATTAAATATCATGTAATTTTATTGTTTTTATCCAAGTATGTTTATGGCAGTAGTATATATGATTGTAGTTTCAAGGACCAGATATTCAACAATGGGAAGAGAAACAATCACCAAGGCGGTGGATCGGTACAACTAAGTTATAAGCAGTAGTCTTAGGTGAGATATGATAAGGAAAAAAAATCTACTTAATTAAAAATATCTAATTATAGGTCATTTCCACTGACTACATCCTGGATACTGCACATAAAATAATAATTATAACACTGTTAGGAAATTTTTGAGCTGTTGCTCCTATATAGTTATATTAAACTAGAAAATATAATAGTAAACTAAAACATCCATATTTTATCAGGGTCTGCTGCCTTTCCTGTCCTAGGTTGTATAGCTCTTATGCATCAAATCTCTGAGCTTCTGAGAAGCTGTATTGCTGGGTGAAATAGCATACACATTTGGAAGAAATGCATGCTGGGGTAGTAGTTGGTCGAGGGAGAAAAAGTTTTGCACCTAAGAAGTAAAATGTAATAGGAAACTGTAAGGCTGCTCACCCCAGCCTTCAGTGCCATGAATTACAAAGTAACGGGGAAGAGCAGAGATGAGGACATGACTAGTTATGAAGGGAAGAAAAAATGGTAATACAATCGGCCAGTGAAGTGGCTGTGATCCTGTTTGAAAAACGCCACTTGGCTAAAACCTCAAGGCTAAACATTCATTAGGAAAGGTCTGGTAGTTGGCTTAGAGGGTTAAGGAGCTGTTTCCTGTTGTCCGGTGGAGCAAGGTTTGATTCCAGTGCCTGTGTGACTGAGCAAGTCACTTAACCAGGCAACACTGCTGGAGGAGGTTACTAGGCTATTGGCCCCGAGGCCCTTATATGCCTAACCAAGAGTTTAGCCCATGTTTAGACAAGCCAGCAACCGATGCCCCTATCCAGCAGGGACACAGGTGGAATCCCAGGGGTATGTTTTCTGTTTCCCATCCAGTTATCCAGGTTGCGCTTAAAAAGGGGTAAAGAGGTACTCTGCATTCATTAAGAAATTTCTGGCAGTTGGCTTAGAGGGTTAAGGAGCTGTTTCCTGTGGTCCTGTGGTCTAGTGATGCAAGGTTTGATTCCACTATCTAACTGTGTGACTCTGAGTATGTCACTTAACCTAACAACACTCCCAGGCTGAGTCTGAAAATGGTCTATGGAGATCAGTGTTGTATCCCAGAAAACAAATACAAGTATATAAAAGTTTACCATTCTGTAGTAACTTTTGCCAAGTCAGGGGCTGTTTCTGGATATTACAAGCGTATATCAGAAATATATGAATAAACACGAGTCAGCATGGGTAAAGCAAAGACACTTATGCAGTGATGCTGTAAACAAATGCATTGATGTCCGTATTGCTCCTAAACACCTATATATCATTGTTACACTGTATTTATTTTGAGGAGAACAAATTATACAAAACTTCTGTGTCCTTAGCTGCTACTGTGAGCTACACAGATCTAGACTCTCAGTACAGACCAATAATAGCATAGATTATTACGGGTAGCATTTAGTGAATATCAGCTGTCATTTTAACAGAGGTTATAAGCAAATCAAACAACCTCTCTTGCAGTCAAGTTAGATAGCATCATAAGAACAGCTGGGACATAAACACCAATTAGTAAGGGTAGATAGCTTAAGAATGCATGTTTGTAGAATTAAAAATTTTACCGCTTACAAAATATGCATGACACTCTTGGTGTGGTGGATAACTGCCATTAATAGGCTTGACAGTATGAGGAAGAAATTGCTATCTAAGAGTAAGAACGAGCGAGCCCCAGACTGGAAACACTGCCTCAAATAAAACTTCATATGAAGTCCTCCAAAGCAAAGTATAAATCCAGATTAGCTTCCTCATCTAAAGACAGCCATAGGCGTTCTTTAGTTACATCTGTAACGTAAAAGGAAAGGCCCAGATTTGAGCTGAACTAGTAGTAGTTAATGATAACCACATAAACTGAGCCTGTGGACATAGCTAACCTGTTAGCCGAGGTTCTGAGAGAACTTCACTCCCTGGGCCCCACCACATATACCCCATGACATCCCTGCCACCTGTCCCCTACCTTGTATCTCTAAAGAGCAGGTCATTAATGCCCTCTGTAAGGCCAGGCACACAGCATCTATGGGACTTGATAACATCTCAGGCTGCATCCTGTACGGGCTCCAAGAATAAGCAACACCATTGGGTACTCTATTGAGTTGTAGTCTAAGCACCAGCTTCGGCCCAGCTGAATGGAAATGGCTACCATTATTTTCTTGTACAAGGATCGTGCTTTCACTGACCCTGGGAAATATAGACCTATTAGCCTGACTAGCCTTATCTGCAAAGCTATGGAATGAATCATCATGGACCTTTTCAACAAAGATATAGGTAATCTCCAAACATTTGTCCCTACTCAGCTTGGACTTGGCAAAGGGAGATCATGCCTGTTAAACCTGGTATACTTCTTCAAGACAGTCGCCAAGGACCTGGATGAGGAGAAATCTGTGCATACTGCCTACCTAGACTTAGCCAAGGCATTTGACATTGTCACCCCCCCCACACACACACACACATCATTGACAAACTGACCCAGGTAGGTCTCAACCCGTATGTCATTTGATGGGTCACTAACTGCCTCACTGATAGAACCCATATATTCAAAATAGGGGAATCCACCTCCAGTAGCAAAACTGTAACCAGTAGTGTTCCACAGGGATCAGTCCTGGTACCTCTACTGTTTGGAATCTATTTCTCCAAAGTACAAGGAGAAACTAAAGGTGTGTGGCTGACAAAGTTTGTTGATGACTGCAAACTGGGAATGATCATATAATCTTTAAATGATGTCAACATCCTACGAGAGGATCTTACACAAACAAATGATTGGTGCCAAAGTCATGGTCTTAAGCGCAATGCAAAAAATTGTGTTAAAATCCCTTTCCATAAGAACGATGTTCCTGCTAACTACCAAGTCAATAGCAACACCTTAAGTACTCACTCAGTGGTGAGAGACCTGGACACTCAGGTTGTCAGCAACCTCACCTTTGACCACCATGTCTCCACAGTGGTAAGAAGGGCATTACCTCCAGAAAAGAAGAAGTTATAACCCCCCTGTACTCTTCCCTTATCAGGCCAGTAATTGAGTACAATACCCCTTTTGGTATGTACTGTTCCAAGTACCTGCAGCAATTGGAGAGACCACAGAGGTTCCGCACAAGGAAAATTCTAGGTCTTCAGCCTCTGTCCTGTGTGGATCATCTGAAATCACTATTACTTTATTCTGTTTCATACAGGCAAATCAGAGACGATCTTTGCCTTGCCACAAGGCAATCTCTGATACTGCTTTATTGGAAATGCTGCATCTCCGTAAGTCAAGTGGTGCACAGGTTACTCAGTCTGAAGACCTTAACCTGGTATGTGACATTAACAGAACCTGCTGGAGGGACAGATTTGTCTCCCAGAGGTTACCACACCTTTGGAACAGACTCCCACTTCATGTCAAACAGGGCACCACATTGATCCTCTTCAAATGGAATCTGAATGATTGGATGGGTAACCATAACTTCACCCTGGGGGCTCCACCTGTGTCCCTCTTGGACAGGAACAATAGGTGCTGATCATGGAAATAAGGGTAGAACTTGGCTAGGCTTGTAAGGGCCCTAGGGCCATTAGCCTAGTAACTTCCTATAGTTCTTTGAATGTACAAGCACCTTCCATGTTGTAGCAAATTATTTCCAGAAAAATTGCTCAATTACAGGGAAATATCAGAAAAACCTACAGAATCAACAGTACCATAAGGAGTTAAAACTGGTTTTAGTTAAACTGCTTGGTTTTGAATTCTTAACTTTAAAAACGAACAAAAGAAGAAAGAAAGAAATATATAATTTACTTTGTCTGGAAGTGATTTCATTTCTCAGCAGAAATCTACAAAAATTGCATTATCTTACATGAACAAGTGGCATTAATCAAAATCACAGGCTTTTGCACCAAAACATTATGCCCATTCCCTCAGCAGATTTCCCTCCTTTCTGAACTGAAATGATTTGTTCTACTGATCCTTTCTCTTAACCACTTGCTCTAACGATGGTTGTGGTTGTGGAAAGCTGAGCAGGGTGGATCATATATCCCCATCTTCAGCAGCAATGTCCAGCTTATTCTATAATAACATACAAGTAATGTATCTGTCAGCAGGCTATGCTTAATAAATCTGGATTGGGGGAGCACCACCCCAAGTGGCATCTTAACAAGGTGCTCAGATCACTAAAATAGACTGGTCTCAGCTTAGACTTTTGTTAGATACTGATGAATTGATTATTATGAATATTGTTACATAAGTCTCATGTGACTCTTTAAATGCATTTTTAATTTGCAATTTTATATACTTCAGGCTAGAGGATAGACAGTACTAGGCAAACTTGAATATGTAACTGAATGTATCGTATTCTGTCTAGAGGACATCCATGATGGCAGCACATGATCAACAGCATTACATCAGCTCTCCCAGTGTGAAAACAGAAACTGAAAAAAGGAGTGCCATTTATATACATATACATATATCTATATATCTATATCTATTTTTTTTTTTTTTTTTTTTTTTTTTTTTTTTTGGTAAAATTCAGTTACTGGCTAATAAATATACTAACTGGATGCCAGCAAAGAAGAAATTTGGAAAAACTGAAAGCAAATCAATCAGAAAAGAAAACACTATAAAGGATTGTGTAGCTGTTTGGCAAAAATCAGTTTGATCTTGTTTTGGTTCAAGAGATGGCTTCTAGTAATTTACAGGAAAAAAATAAATCAAATGTACACAGACGTGTTTAAAATAAATGAAACATTGAGAGACTGTATCAATTCAAACAAGAAAAGGCTGGAAAAAAAAACAGAAGAAGCTTTAACTATTCATTCAGGTGAACTGATAAAACTACAAAAATCAGAGGCTGACTTGCAGAAAAAGCTGGCTGAATATAAGGTTTCTCAAGAAGAACTTTTTAAAAAGTAGAGTTTGAAGAAGCAGCGCACAGAGAAAATCTGTGATTTTGTGCTGTACCAGAGAAACTGGAAGGAAAAGAATGTATTTATTTTATGAAAGCACAAATAATCATCTGGACTGGTATCCCACAGCAGAATTTGTTAAGTGAAAGGGCACATCATGTGCATGCTCCAAACCTGGACATGAGAAGGCAGCCAATACCTATATTAGTAAAGATGTAATCATACCGTCGTAAAGAATTGATCCTGACAAAACTATGGCAAAAGGGCAAAGTATCAAAAATTGGAGACAGCAGCGTGTAGAAAATTATTATTTACTGTACACCAGACTGAAGAGAAGCAAATTTATCCCAACATTCAGAGAATGTTAAAGAGACAGGAGTAAGATTCAAGCTGCTGAATCTAACTGTCTTCGTAGTGGTTCTTCTTGTAGGATCAAAGTAATTTTTACACAGAACAGGCTTTGGATGAAATAAAGTTTATCTAACAAAAAGTGAGTCATCAAGCAGAAGGGGACTATGCTTATCATTCTTTTAATGGTAAGGTTCATAGAGGACTTTGCCAGTGAAACATTTTCCAGTGTTCCAAAGGAAAATGCTTGAGAGACAGGAAAAAAGCACAGGAGTTGACTAGAAGAATCAGCAGTACCTAGGACTTGAACCAGAGTCTAGTGTTGGGAGATGGAGATGAACAGGAGGAAGACATTAGTAAATAACTGGACAAATGTAAAGCTTCTTATCACATTTGTGAAATATGGTTTCCAAGAAAAAGTGGCTGAAGACATTTGCTGATTTTGTTAAACGTGAGAGTAGAATGTAAGGCATATGCCCTACTTTATATCATGAATGTTTAGAAGGATGCTAAAAGGGAGAAAACTAGCTGTAAGTAAAACAGTTTTTGTTCTTAGTATTTGTATAAAACATTCTATGATATAAACTGCATGTTATGTACAGTAAAACAGTTTTGTGTAATGTGTAGTCAGGGAAATTTTAAATGTGGGGGGGTCTTTTCAGTGACTGTTATGTGATAAGATATTAAAATAAACTAGTAGTTATTAATTGTAAGAAATATGGGTTTTACAATATAACAAGAAAGAAGTTGGGCAAAAGCAAATTTAATGTACATATGCTGTAATCGTGGACTGCTGGGATGTGGGTGGGGTGTCAAAGTGCACTAATTATAATATATTTTATGTAAAATTGGGATATTTTCTCTCTTTATTTCACAAGGGAATGTCTAGATTACTGCCTTTTCCTTAAGCTGTAAACAAGAGTTTTTGTAAGCATGTAGGCTTTAAAAATAAGAGAAAATTATGAAAGGCATGAATATGCTACGTGTTTTGCAACTACAAAGATATTAGCTTGCTTGATGTCCTTTAAGAATGCAACTGCAATCATAACATGTGGGGTTGTCCTGCCTCAGGCAGCCCTCGGTCGGCCGGATTCCAAAGTCTGGGTCCGACGTCGGCTGATGTCGCATTTCTCTCCGACGTCAGAGCGGCTGGAGTATATAAGAATCAGCCAACGCCACTTTCCCCAGTCTTTCTTGCCGCGCGGTGCCCGAAGCAGAAGCAGTTCGCAAGTGCCGGTCGGTCAGCTCCTGTATTCTACGATACCGAAGTCATCAAAAAGCTAAGTACCCCGTTGGGGACCTTTTCTTGCCTCAGCTGATGTCAGAAATTACTGAAAAAGTTAACAATTGTCTTTTTTGTGGTAAACAAATACCTCATAAGGATTTCCACTCTTACTGCCTCCCTTGCCTGGGCCCAGACCACGACGTCTCGGCCTGTGTAGCCTGTGCTCGATTCAACAAGCGCACTCTCAGGCACCGGGCGGAGTTCGCTGAAGTTTTTTTCGGCGATAAATTTGCTTACACCATGCCGTCGGACCTTCCGACATCGCAAACTCCCAAAAAGTGAAAAGACCGGGACCGACATCCTCGGCCCGCATCTACTACCGACTCCATGCCAAAACCTAGCGCGAGTGCTCCGGTTCCCTCTGAGACGGTCTCTCCACCGCTCCGAACCGAAGACACCGCATTACCGACGACTCCGATTCCAGACATTACTCCGACGCCAGTTATAGATTTTCCTCCGGATACCGAAACCGAGGAAATGCCCGAGACCATTGCTGTAGACAAGGTCACTCCTGCACGTGGAGCTGCCAGGCCTCCTATGGCCATGTCTATTAAGGCCTACACTAGGGCTAAGGCAGCCAGCAAAACTAAGCATATTACTTCCAAATCCTTACCTCAGCCAACTCCGGAGACACAAATTATGTCCATGGCTGCTGATTTAATTTCCATGATTAGAGGTTCACAGGCCCATCCTGAGAGAGCATCCCAGCCTCCTCCTGATAAAAGGCCCCGGGTTGAACCCTCTGTCCATTCAGATGAAGAATCTGAGGGCTCTGTCCACTCTGATGGCCAGGAAGAGCTCTTCCAGACCTATGAGGACTCGGATGCAGAAGATTCCATACCTTTGGCCTCCCCTCCTGAGGATATTTCTTTTGGGGAAGTTCTGCACACCATGAGGGAACATTTCAAGTGGCAGGGTCAGGAATATTCTGATTCTCGGAAACGCCTTAGGACTTTCCTTAAGAAGCCTCAGCACAGGCCCTTAGCTATTCCTCCTGTACTTGATGTTCTGGATGATTTGTATTCTGATTCTAGTGCTACTCCTGATTCTCTTCCTCCTGCTCCAGCCAAGCCAGACAGGTATTACAGGGTCCCAGAAACTCATTCCCATTTATTCAGGGCCCATACTGCTGATTTGGAAACGATTTCACAGGGGCCTAAAGGAGTTTCAGCCTCCACCTCCAAAAATTCTTTGCCCTCCAACAGGGAAGCAAGGTCATTAGAGAGATGGGGTAAAAGGTTTACACATCCACTACCTTATCCATGAGAGCTTTAAATTGCCTTTTTCATATGTTCCAATATCAGGATTATCTCTTAGAAGATTTACAAAAAACATTAGCTTCTCCTGATCCTTTAGACAGGAAGACTTTGCAGGAAGCTGTACATAACACTCAGCAAGTAAGCAATCACTTCCTGCAGTGTGGATATGATGCACTGGAAGCTTCATGTAGGGCAGCTATGACAGGTGCAGTGATGCGTAGACATGCTTGGTTAAAAGATCAACCTCTACCAGATCATGTAAAAGCAAAACTTCTGGATGCACCTTTGGAAAAGAACAAGCTTTTTGGTGCAAATGCTAAAGAAGTGTTAAAGACCATCGAAGAAAAAGCAAAATCAGTTCAAACTGTGAAGGATTTTCTCCAGGTTCAACCCCCCCCGATTCAGTAGGAATTGGCCTTCAAAAAACTGGTCCTTTCCTAATCCAGAAAAGTTCCAAAGGGGTAAGAACAGACGTGGCCGAGGAAGAGGCCAATATAGAGGCCCTTACAGGGGACGACAATGGCAGCCAGGAAACCAAAGAAGTGACGCAGGGGTTCCACCTGCCCAACAACCACAAACTCAATGACTTTCCTCTACTACCGCCTACCAGGGAACAACTAGAAGCTCCCTTGGGCGGAAAATTATCTCTGTTTGCAAAAAACTGGCACAGACTGACAAAGGACAAATGGATTTTGGACATTATAGACCGAGGGTACAGGTTTCATTTTCATACCTTACCAAGAAAGCAAGGCATGCCAAATCTACCACAACATCAAAGGGCAGAGGCTATCAAGCAAATCACTCTGCTGACTCGAATGAAAGCAATAGAAAGAGTTCCACAAAAAGAACAAGAGCAGGGGTTTTACTCAAGACTGTTCCTTGTTCCAAGAAAAGAATCTCAATGGAGACCAATACTGGACTTGTCCGCATTAAACACCTTTCTCATAGTACCAAAGTTCAAAATGCTGACTCTACAGCAACTTCTTCCCATGCTGGGCAAGGAGTCGTGGCTGATTACTCTGGACCTCAAGGAGGCATACCTGCATGTCCCTATCAGACACAGCTGCAGAAGATACCTCAGATTTCTTGCAGGGCCAGAGCATTATCAATTCTCAGCATTGCCATTTGGCTTATCTACTGCGCCCAGAGTGTTTACAAAATGCCTGGCTTCAGTAATTGCTCATTGCAGGCTCCAGGGTATACAAATCTACCCGCATCTGGACGACTGCCTTATACAAGCGGACGACAAACTGATGTTGACAAAAACCTGGATTATGTCATACGATTACTTCAAGCTCTGGGATACACAGTCAACTTCCAAAAGTCAAGACTGCAGCCATCCCAGCAAATAATCTTCTTAGGAGCCAAACTAGACAAAGCCTCTCAGATGGCTTACCTGACAGAAGACAAGCAAGAGAAGTTAACTCAATACTTCAAAGGTTTAGCAAAACTCACCCAGATGACTGCAAGGAGATTCCTACAGGCCCTGGGTTACATGGCATCCTGCATTCTACTGGTTCCATTAGCAAAACTACACATGAGAAAGCTTCAATGGTACCTAAAAAGCATTTGGTCTCAACACAGCAACAACTTGGAGACAATCATACCACTCATTCCATGCCTACAAAAGGAATTCCTATGGTGGGCCTCGGTGAGCCAGGACAACACAGGTATGTCATTCAAAAATCCACAGATAACACAGACCATGACTACAGACGCCTCAGACCTTGGATGGGGGGCGCACATGGAAGGCAGGTGTATACAAGGACAATGGTCTCCAAAGGAAACACATCTGCATATAAACCAAAAGGAGATGCTGGCAGTAATGCATGCTATCGAGGCTTTTCGAAACCAACTCCAGCAAGGCCACTTATTGATACGGACAGACAACACCACGGTGATGTGGTACATAAACAAGCAGGGGGGCACCCACTCTTACCCCCTTTGCAGACTGACAATGCAGCTTTGGGAGAAATCACTGAGTCTAAACATCCAGTTACAATCCCAGTTTGTTCCAGGAAAAGACAATGTGTTGGCGGACAGCCTAAGCAGGAATTTCACAGATCCACACGAGTGGAGGTTACATCCGAAGGCCTTCAGACAACTCACTTCGACATGGGGCAAGCCAGAAGTGGACCTATTTGCCTCTCACCTCAATCATCATCTACCAAAATTTTGCACAAGGACATACCATCCAAAGGCTTGGAAAATAGATGCCCTTTCATTCAACTGGAACTCCCTAGCAATCTATGCATTTCCACCTCTGCTACTGATGACCTCAGTATTACTAAAGATCAAAGCAGAGAAGCCCAAGGGAATCATAATAGCTCCAGATTGGCCAAGACAACACTGGTACCCACTACTACGGAGCATATGCCACACCAGGAGGTGGGCCCTACCTCAGTGGCCTCTACTTTTGACTCAACACAATTTCGAAACACTGCATCCAAACCTTCAGACACTGCAGCTAACAGCCTGGGAGATCCCATAAATAACTTCAGCTTATCTCTCTCTAAGGAAGTTCAGTGGATACTAATAGAGGCTCGAAGACCATCCACCAGAAAGGTCTACTTAGCAAAGTGGAAAAGATTCAGCAATTGGAATACCAGCAAAGGACATGATGCATCTTTACTGAACATCCCACTTATCTTGGAATATTTGGCAGATATGTTACAGAGCGGCCTCTCATATTCTTCAATAAAGATACATGCATTTGCTATTTCAGCTAGATACAACACTGATCCTCCTGTTTTCTCTCACCCCTTACTGAGACAATTCCTCAGGGGAATCCAGAACATTAAGCCACCAAGAAAGGCCCCAGTGCCAGCCTGGGACCTCAATTTTGTCTTAGAAAAACTGACTCTACCTCCTTTTGAGCCAGCAGCTTCAGTTGACTTGCAATTTCTCTCATGGAAAACAGCCTTCCTGTTGGCAATTACCTCAGCAAGAAGGGTTTCGGAGCTACAGGCCCTAATGGCAATACCACCCTTTATTATTTTCCACAGAGACAGGGTTTCATTAAGGACCAACCCTACCTTTATGCCAAAGGTGGTATCTAGGGTTTCTCTAAATCAAGCCATTCATCTGCCTGCTTTCTTCCCCAATCCTGAGAATAAGGGGGAAAGACTTTTGCATACCTTGGACATTCATAGACAACTTCGATACTACCTGGCAGAACCAAGGCCAGTAGGAAGTCTGAACAGCTTTTCGTAGCCTACGCCCCTGCAGTCCAAGGAAAAGCAATTTCAAAACAGACTATTTCTAAATGGATTGGACATTGCATCAGATTCTGTTATTCCTTTCATGGAAAGACTGTTCCAGCCTATGTCAGACCACATTCCACCAGAGCTACAGCCACCTCTACAGCATTTTTAAGAGGGGTGCCTACAAAAGACATTCTAGAAGCTGCTACATGGAGCTCCGTGCATACATTCTCAAAACACTACAATCTCCCTCTATATTCCAGATCCAGAGCAGGCTTTGCTTCGGCAGTCCTGCAGGGTTTGATTGCCACACCATCTATTCCCTAGAGCATACCTCCTCCCCCAGCTAAGCTATGGTATTCTACCCACATGTTATGACTGCAGTTGCATTCTTGAAGGACATAGTACAGTTTTGTACCTACCATAAATGTAGATGTCCGATAGACATGCAACTGCAGTCAGGTTTTCCCTCCCTCCATACCCCTCTATGCTTAGGGTCCACTCCTATCCCCCTTACTCTTAGCTGGGGATATCTGTTATGGTGTATTTGTTTTATTGCTCATGTATTTGTTTGGAATCCTGTTTTTGTCTTCCAATTTGATTACAGCCTTCCTTGGAGGGCACCTGGCATCTGGGGCAAGAAACACTGAAGAAAGTGGCGTCGGCTGATTCTTATATACTCCAGCCGCTCTGACGTCGGAGAGAAATGCGACATCAGCCGACGTCGGACCCAGACTTTGGAATCCGGCCGACCGAGGGCTGCCTGAGGCAGGACAACCCCACATGTTATGACTGCAGTTGCATGTCTATCGGACATCTACATTTATGGTAGGTACAAAACTGTACTTTTTCCTCTGTCAGATTTTCAGTGGAGTTGAGATGTCTGCTGTTGAGGGCAGCTGTGCATCTTTTCTGAGTGAAATTTACATTTATTTCTGAGTACATTTCCATAAACAGAAGCGGTCTGATGGTGCAATCATTTAATCTTGTGAATTCTGAATATTCCTAGTTGAGGGAAATGAAAATTATAAAGGTACAATGCCAAACAGTTCAGTGAAAATAAGTCTGAAATTACGAGAAGTGAATAAAAGGCAACAACCTCCCAAGCAGCCTTAATACTTTAATGCCATTTATCGAACAGTGTACAGTTTAGTTCTACTCTATTTAAAGATAGCCAGTGCATTTTTTCTTAGGGATAAAAGTTAATGTTTTCTGAATGCATATAGGCTGATGTTCTTCATGTTTCACGGTTGCAGTCATCATATTTGGGTTATCTGCCTGCAAGTAGCGCTCAGCCAGCCTGAATACCAGAGTCTTGGGATTTTTGCGTCTGATGCTGTCACTTCTTCCATGACGTCAGGTCATCCGGGATGTAAAACATGCAGCCGACGCCATTACATTAGTTTTTCTTGCCCCAGATGTCTAGTCTCATCTAATTCTGCAATATTCACCATGCCTATAAATTATAGGCAATTTAGGGCAGTAGCAATGCAGTAAAATATCTCTTTTTTCAGTGTAATACATGTTGTGAATTCATAAATTAACCATAGTGCAGTACTCTAAGGTCCATAGTGCAATATTCTAATGTTCACAGCGCAATACTCAAATGTCTCTTTCTATGCAAAGATCAATGCAATGTCTTAACCAGTGCAATACTAAAGTCTGATGCAAGTAAGTGTTCACTTTGAAAAGTGTTAAAATGCGTTTCAAATTATGTGCAGTATTAGTCTTTCTACCTGGATGTCCATGATGTAATAGCTAGGTGTTATATGAGTAAATGTCTGTGAAAATAGTCTATATGTTGTCTGCACATTGAGTCAGTATACACAGAATTTCGTTCAGTTTTCTGAATGTGATTTCTGAATGACAATGAAGTTTACTTTCACTTTGACTTTGACTATGGTTAAGAAGTAATTGAAATTACTTAGAGGGGATGACAAAGATTCAAGTATTGCAAAATAAGGGGAACCTCACAGAAAAAGAGGAGGAGCAAGTGCAGAGTGCTAAAAAGAAAATAACAGAGTATCTAGATAATAATATGGGTCCCCTACAGATGACCAAACTTCCAAAAGGCCGACTTTCATATGGCCGAGACCATATGATCGACTTTTGGAAGTTTGAACGTTCTGAACGTACGGCGTTCTATACTGCGGAATGGGAAAATTTCCATTTTCCACACTGTAGTGCAATCTTATTGTTGGTATATTTAAATAGCATGGGGTGGGGGGGTGCAGTGGGCCTTGCTCCCCTGTTAGCAACATGTAGGTAGTTTTTTTTTTGTTTTGTTTTACATGTTCGAAATTTCAAAAGTCGAATATATGGTCTCGGCCTGATGGGTTTTGGCTTTTTGAAGTTTCGATCATGTGTAGTAGACCCAGTAATATGCATAAATTTAGAAATATTGAAGTTAAGCAACTATTTTTGGTAACACCTCTAGAACACAAAAACTTTTAGCAAAATGACTTAGGAAAGAGGAAGTCGAAAGGGTTGTCACCAAACTTATGGAACCTATAATAAGAAAAATAACCAAATATCCTGTACAGGTTTTAGAGATATTCTGGAAATTTTATGAAAGTGTATATAAAGGGGCGTGGCTTGGATAGCAAGGTAAAAGCAGCAGAATTCCAGAGCTGTGCAGACTTCATTATTTCCTGACATGATTTTTTTTTTTAATTTCACCAGCAAAGATCTGAAATTATTCAAATTAGATTGTGGAACTCATAAGTTGGTATAATTTTTCAACCAAAATTTTCAAAATTTCCAGAAGGGACATTGAATCCACGTTTACAAAGGAAGATAAACAGCTCCAAGTTCTCTCATCAAGAAAATCCAATGAAGAAAGAAGTACAGGCAATCCTTACTATAGTTCAAAACTGGGTGGGTAGAATAGACAAATTAAACTTAAAAGAGGACAGTGTAAAAGAAGATAACACCAAACAAATAACCTTATTAAATGAAATCCTTAAACAACAAACTGCTCAGATTGTTGTATTGGAATATTCTGTGACAGACATAGATTACAGGTTAACAGAAAGAGAGAAAAACATAGACTTTCTCCTTCAAGAATTCTCCAGACTCATTGAGAAGATAGACAACCTTGAGAATAGAACCAGAAGAAACAATATAAGAATCTGTGGCATCCCAGAACAGATGGAGGGGGACATTATTATTAATTTCCTGACTTCTTGGATTCCTAAATTCCTGAACCCACCTGAAGCACTATCCTTCGGGGTAGAAAGGGCACACACAGATCCTTAACTACAACTTATGTGTCCAGTAAAAACGGCCGTCCAAGATCTATTATTGTAAAATTTATTTCCACTCAAGACAAATACCTTGCTTTAAGAACTGCCTGGTCCCTTGCTCCATTAAAAATTGTTGAACAAATCATTAGGTTTGACAACAACTTTCATCCCTTGTAATGACCAAAAGAAGAGCATGTATCCCTGTAATAAAGTCGTTAAAAAGGAAGGAATCAAAGCACAGCTCATATGTCCTGCAAGAATAAGACTATCCCTGCCAAAAGGAAAGAAATCTTTTGACCGTCTCCAAGAAGCATCCACATTTGTTCAGAAAAGAACCTTTTAAGTCAACCTGAACCCATGGATTCTTCAATGAACTTAAAAAGACAAGCTTCAAAAATGAATGGACAATTAAAGAAAAAAGAAACCTAGAGACAAATGAATATACATAACTTCACATTTCACATTTCATATAAGCTTTTGTTTTCTAGCCTTCCAATAATATGGAGTCACATACAGAAGATAATGTAACCTTTTTCTTTCTTACTTTTTTACAATAATGCTAATTCTGTAAATATATAGTACACATATAATTCAAGTAGAGCAAACGTCTTATCCAACTGTTACCTACTATTTTACACCTTTATCTCCTTGTATAAATATATATATATATATATATAGAGAGAGAGAGAGAGAGCATTAGTGAAATGGTATCAAATCACCTATGCATTTCATGTATTTATATATATTTCTTTTATGTCCGATATTTATTACTTCATGTATGTGCCTCCCCTTTCAGTCTCTGTTCTAATGTCATAGTATTTAAACATTGCAGGAGAGAGAAATGCTTACTGTGTTACTTTTAAATATTTTAAGAAGAAAGTGGTGACATTTTATTCTTCCATATACATCTGCTGTATGTAATTGAACTCCAGCAGTGTGCTCCATTTATATATCTAACTGTGTATGGTTGGTAATTTGGAGTCTTTACTTTAAATATTCACCATTTTACAAGTAAATACTTCAAAAATGGGTTCTGTACAGTACTTGTGGCTTGTATCAACATCCGTGAGCGTTTTATGCTTAAAAGCTTCACTTTACTATAAAATTCCCACCTACTTACTTTTTTGAAGGATTTTGACAACTTTTGTGACAAGCTGGAACTTCCAACAGCTTCAGTTAGTTCCCATACTCATGAGGAACAATCTGTGATTTCTTTCAGGAAGTAGAACTGACCTTTGAACCTGTTTCTCTTCACTGAACTCTAACAGCCAATTGGATTTAAGAATGATTGAACTGTGCTTTCATTCATTTAGTAATTATTTTTACCTAAAATGTCTTATAGATATCTGTTTTATTATAAATAGTGATTTATCCAAATCTGAATTACATTTATATTTAAATAAGAAATATAAATAATATGGTTTTGCTAGTGACAGTTTTAAATGCATTTTTTCTCTCTGCTTTAATGACATTGTAATCCTGTATTTGTTCATAGTAACAAATAATTATTAGGTTTAATTAATTTAGCTTATTTAGTCTGTTTAGATAAAGAATTTTAAGATGTTGTGTAGAAGTTCATATTTTAGGTTATGCGTACACAGTAAACTAAACTGATTTTTGGTGCTTCCTTATTATAGCGACCTTGGCGAAATTCAAAACAGCCTTGGCGAAATCTGTATTTGCACTTACAGTGTATTATATACTGCAGGATTTCCTTGGTTTACATTTCATTAAGCCATGACATTTCTGGGCTATTAACCTTGAAAATCACATCTTAATAATGTACAACAGAAAGAGAGGTAAGCCCGCTATAATAAGGAAGTAAGCCTGACGGAAATGTCATAACTTCATGAAATGTAAACCAAAGAAATCCTGCAGTATGTATTTCACTCCCAGTGAGCACGTGCAAATGCAGATCAACTGACACAATAATGTAATGGTTTAATTAATTATAAAGCCAAGAAATCCTGCAGTCTGGAATACACTCATTTTGAGGAATTGCAAATGCAGACTGTCTTATATACAACAGGAGTTCTTTACAGTATGCGTCATTGAATCATGTCATTTTAACATTGTAAGTAATGTTACTCAGCAAAGGAAATGACACTGTATTACATACTGGTCAAATTGCTGAAATTATATTGTCCCATGAAATGTGATTGTCAGTGTTAATGTAGCAAGAACATGAACTGGCTTAATAAAATACGGTACTTCCTTATTCAGCCTGTTCACTCTTTACGTTGCTATATCGCCAGGGCCACTTTAATAAGGAAGTACCAATTGTTTTTTCTTTTTACGTTTTTAATATACATACAGTTTCCCTTCTGCTCACTATTTAACCTACAGGTGCTTAGAATTCCCACTAGATGTCATGAGAGGGCTAATTTGTGGCATCTAAGAGAAATATAATAAGCCTGGATGTACTTTATCCATGCAGGTTGTTAAAATGTGCAGTTTTATTGTTTTCAAATGTAGTTATTAAATTGTCCATAACAGTTTTAAAATCAGTGTTGTAACGAATCAAGGAAAACAGTTTTTCATTTTACTTATAATAGCAGTCTCTATCAAATGACAGCATTCAACATTCTGTCTGTAAATGTCAATGGGTTAAACAACCCCATACAAAAGAGTAGTGTTAACAAATATTTAATGCAACATAAAGCAGATTTTGCATTAATTTAGGAATCTCTTCTGTTAACAGAAGATCTAAACAAATTATCTTTCAAAGATTATAACATAGGTTCATAGGTTGGTACTAGGCTATCAGCCCTAGGGCCTATACAAGCCTAGCCATAACAATTCCCTGGCTATTTCTTCCCACACTATTTACTTCCCTGGACCCCTGTCTAGCAGGGCGACTGACGTGATCCCCGGGGTGAATTTCCTTTCTCCCATCCAATCGTCAAGGTTCCTTTTGAAGAGGACCAAAGAGGCACTCTGCTTGACATGTATGGGCAATCTATTCCAGAGTCTGGGGAGTCTTTGGGTCAGGAACCTATCCCTCCAGCATGTTTTTATTGTGATGACAAGATTTAGATCCCTGGAGCGTGTGGCTCTGAGGGATTGGGATTTCTTTAAGTGTAACATGTCCAACAGCTCTGGGTTTGACATGGCCTTGTATGTTAAGCAAAGATCGCCTCTGAGTAGACGATATGCGACAGAGTATAGCTGGAGTTTTTTAAGGCGGTCAGCGTAGGGCATCTGCTTTAGGCCTGTTATTCTTTTAGTGAGGTATTTCTGTGGCCTTTCCAGTTGTTGCAGATGTCTTGAGAGGTACATACCAAATGGGGCATTGTATTCTGTAATGGGTCTAATGAGGGATGAGTACAGTGGGACAATGACCTCCTTTTTTCTGGATGAAAAGCCCTTAGTGATGAGGTGTGCCACATAGAAGGATTTTCTGACTGTTGTGGCGATGTGGTTATCGAAGGTGAGACCACTGTCCACCTGTGTCCCTAAGTCTCTTATCAAACTTTTGGTGTTTAGTGTACTGCCACCTATATGGTAATTCACGGATACATGTTTTTCCCAAAGGGATAACTATACATTTCTTGGCATTAAGCTTGAGCCCATGGCTCTGGCACCAAGCATCTGTTTCTGTAAGGCCCTTTTGTAGAGTATCCACATCATTTGGGGATTCAGTAATGGCTCCCAGTTTGCAGTCATCTGCAAACTTTGTTATCCAGAGTCCCTTAGTGTTGGCCTGTACTTCAGAGAAGTAGATGCCAAACAAGAGCGGTCCCAGGACTGAACCCTGAGGTACTCCACTTGTCACTTGTCTGGAGCTGGATTTGGAGTCGGCTACTTTTACAGTGTGGGTTCTATCAGTAAGCCAGTTAGCAACCCATTGGGTGACGTAGGGATTAATGCCCAGCTTAGTAAGTTTATCTATGATTCCAGAGTGGGGGATGGTGTCAAAGGCCTTGGCAAGGTTTAGATAGGCTGTGTGGACCACCTTACCCTTGTCCATGGCTCTGGAGACTGATTCGAAGAAGTCAATCAAGTTCAGGAGACAAGATCGGCCCTTCACGAACCCAAACTGGGTGGGGTCCAGTGTTTGAAAGTTGCCAATGTCTTTGTTTATAAGTTCCATGATAGTACGCTCCATGGCTTTGCAGATGAGGCTTGTCAGACTGATGGGACGGTAGTTTCCGGGATCCAAGGTGGATCCCCCCTTGTGGAGTGGGATAACTGTAGCTGTGCGCCACTCAGTGGGCACGAAACCTGAGGTGAGGCTATGATTAAACATGACACTTAGGTGAGGTGCCAGTTCATATTGTAGTTCATGTAGTACACAGCCCAGGATGTCATCTGGTCCCATGGATGCTGTATTCCTAGCTTTGGAGAGTGTGTTTTTTACCTGTGTGGTCGCTATTACCGGAATTTGGCAATCTTCTGGTATTGAGATGGGCCATTTAGGGGGTGAGAGGGGGGTGAAGTTGGCACTGAATCGATCTGCCAGGATATTGGCAATATCCTTGGGATCAGTATATTTAATGCCATTCTGTTTTAGCTCAGAGCAGATCTGAGCATTGCCATTTAGATTCTTGACATAGTTATAGAATGCCTTGTTGTTGTCTTTGGAATCTTTGGCAATTTTATTTTCGTAACTAGCTTTGGAGGATTTTATGAGGGATCTCAGTTTCTTACTGAGGCTGGTAAGGAAGTTTTTTGCATCCTGGGATTTTCCTCTTTTCTGCAACAGTTTCTTCCTTTTGTTGTAAAGTTTTTTTATGGCAGGGGACCTCCAGATTGGCTTCTTTTTGGATGAGAGCATCTTGGTTCTATTTGGGATGGCACGATTTATGCATGAGTGGATGTGCTCGTACAGTGCCTTAGTGTAGGATTCAGCAGTTGAACTTTCAGCTCCCGTCTGCATGGGTGTCATGAAGTTTGTCACTTCTGACTTGAGTAGCATGAAGTTGGCTTTGGAGAAGTTTTTTATGGAGGTTTCCTTACTGCGGGGTGGGGGTGGGATGTGGATGTTAAGGGTGATTAGCTTATGGTCAGACGTGACTAACGAGGGGGTGACCATAGGTGTGGAGCATCGATTTTCCATGTTGGTAATGAGCAGGTCTAGGATATTGGAGCCCCTGGTGGGACTATGGATTAGTTGATCCAGGGCGTTGGAATTTATGAATTCCAAGAACCGTTGGGCAAAGGTGTTGGTACATGAGTAGCTTTTCCAGTTAATGGCAGGGTAGTTAAAATCACCCAGTATTAAGGTTTTTGGTTCTATCTTAATATTTTCCAGTATGTATAGAAAGGTGTAGTGAGAATCTTGGGGAATGGTGGGGGATCTGTAGCAAGCTACAATTTGGATTGCAGTCTTACCTAGTGTTAGTTGCACCTGGCGAATTTCAGACGCATTGTGTTGGGCAACTAGCCTGGTGGTGTGAATATCCTTGGTGAATATTGACACTCCTCCACCTTTAGTGTTTCGGTCCTGCTTTGGTGGCCGAAAAGTGTGGTAAGAGTTGTGGCCTGGTATTGCAGGGGTGCTCTCTGGAGCCTTGAACCAGGTCTCAGTTACTGCACAGATGTCGATGTTCTCCATTTTTAGGAGTGCCTCGAGAGAGTGCATTTTGAGGTTTAGACGTAGCATTACCTTCAGATTTTGCATGCTTGTACCTGTTACGGTGGTGGTTTTGTTCTTTGAACTTTGCCTAAAAAAGGCACTATAGGGGTGGCAAGAGCCTTAGCCAGTAACCTGAATCCCAGAGGTGACAGGTGCAGACCATCTCTGTTAAAGCATCATGTTCTGTCAATCATGTCATCCCAGGCAGACAGATACTGGATCCCCTTTGAATGACACCAGAGGCTTAGCCAATTGTTGAAGTCATTCATTTTGTCCTTATATTTTGGTATAATTCTGGGCAAAGGCAGGATGCTACTCAGGGCTAGGGTCATACCTGCCTGGGCCACATGATCCGAGAGCTCTTCCATGTCTCTTTTCATGTAGTCCAGGGAGGTACGTCTCAAGTCATTCACTCCAACATGGACAATGACAGAGTCATATTTGTACTTGTTGTGGAGTGACTTGAGTGCATGCATTATGTTGGTGATCCTGGCACCCGACAGGCAGCTGACTCTAATTTTCTCCTTGCTCAACCTGGTGAGAGGGACATCAGTGTGCCGGACTATAGAGTCACCTTTGACTAAAGTGTTAGGTACATTGTCTTGCCTTAGGGGCTGTTGCTGGGTGGCACACAGGTGTTTTGAACTATGTGACACTTTGGTTGTGATTGGTGTTTGTTTCCGTTTCAGCTTCAGAGGTCCTTGTTGCTTGGGCAGGTTACAGTTAAGGGCCTCTGCATATGTGGATTTAGTGTTGCTATATGTGGGTGTTGGTGGTGTGGGTTTAGAAGGGCTGTGTGTTGCTTGAGGTGTAGTGTGGGTGTTAACCTTCTCCTCTTGGCTGTCTAGCACAATCTTGGGTGGAGAGAGCTTTAAGGAGGACAAGATACATTAGAATCACCATTTAACAGTAACTCACCTTTACATTTTAAAGCTGTGTGCATCCTACCATTTTGATAAGTTCACATTTCAACCATGAGAGAAGAAGTGTTCTAATTTTGCTTAGAAAATCAATGAGAATATTCTAGAAATAGTTGTCTCATACTCAAGCAATGATGACATGTTTGCTTTAGTTGTACTAAAACTTGATAAAAAGATGTACACCTTCGCAAATAACTACTGGGTACCAGGTATTAGGACTAAAACTGTGGAAAAACATTTAGACACCATAACATTAAAATGTAAAGGTGAGTTACTGTTAAATTGTGATTTTAATGTATCTTGTCCTCCACTGATACTACAGCTTCTAAACCCTTCAAGATGTCCCCTGTTGCCAAGCACTTGAACAACTATGTAAAAGATAGAAGTCTAACTGACATTGATTGTATAAAAATATTGTCTTCCCTGAAATATTCTCACTGATGATACAGATTTGGTATGCAGGCCAACACAGACAAAGTCTTAGTAACCAGTTCCTTATTGTCCAAAACTGATAATGTAATGCTGACATCATGCCCCATGTCTGACCACAGTGCTATCACCTTCAATGTAACACTTATTACTGACCCCTTAAACTTTTGCCAAAGACTACCTGCTTGTCTAGTAACATTACAAGGATTTAAATAATGGTTTCTAAATTAAATAAATCTTTACTTGGATACCAGTAATAATGGAGAGGTTTCAGATATTATTCTATGGGACACTTTAAGGGTAGTCTTACATGGTCAAGTCAAAAGTTGGTATGTAGATAAAAGGAGAGAATGGCATAAAAAATTAGTAGACATACCAAAAGAAATTGATGAGTTAAAACTAAAACTTACAGCATAGGTTCATAGGTTCGTACTAGGCTATCTGCCCTAGGGCATTTACAAGCCTAGCCAGAGTGTGTGTGGCTTTCACCACCCCTTAGGATGAGAATACTACGCCCTTTTAGGGTTTAGTTTACTGTGCCTCTGTCTAGTAGTGACACAGAGATGACCCCTGGGGTAAACCTACGATCTCCCATCCACTCGTCGAGATTTCTCTTGAATAGAGTCAGTGAGGGGCTCTGCCTAATATGGACTGGGATTCTGTTCCAGAGTGTAGGGAGCCTCTGGGTTATGAATCTGTCCCTTCAGCACGTCCTATTTATTTCTGTGTTGAGGTTTAAGTCTCTTGTTCTCATGGCTCTGATGGATTTGGATTTTCTGAGGTGGAGCATGTCCATTAATTCCGGATTGGACATGGCCTTGTACGTCAGGCACAGATCACCTCTGAGTAGGCGGTATGCGACTGAATAGAGCTGGAGTTTTTTCAGTGGTGCAGCATATGACATATGTTTAAGACCCTTTATCCTCTTGGTGAGGAACTTTTGGGGTCTTTCCAACTGCTGCAAGTGTCGAGTGAGATACATCCCAAATGGGGCATTGTACTCAATCATTGGCCTGATAAGAGAAGAGTACAGGGGCACAATGACCTCTCTTGATCTAGATGTGAAACCCTTCATGATAAGGTGGGCAATATAGAAGGTCTTCCTAACCACTTTGGCAATGTGAGTGTCAAATGAGAGGTTACTGTCAACCTGGGTCCCTAAGTCCCTGATTACCTCTTCCGTACTTAATGGATTACCACCTATGTGGTAATTTATCGGTACCTTGTTTTTCCCAAAGGGTATGACTATACATTTTTTGGCGTTCAGCTTAAGGCCATGGCTCTGGCACCAATTATCCATTTCTATGAGGCCTCTCTGAAGGATGTTTGTGTCCACTGGAGTATCAATTATGGCGCCCAGTTTGCAGTCATCTGCGAACTTTGTCAGCCACAATCCTCCTATGTTTGCCTGTACCTCGAAAATAAATGCCGAACAAGAGGGGTCCCAGGACTGAGCCCTGTGGGACACCGCTTGTGACTGGCTTAGAGTCTGACATAGCTCCAGCAACTCTGACCCTGTGGGTTCTGTCCTTGAGCCAGTTTGCAACCCATCTTGTGACATATGGGTTTACATTTAAGCTGGTAAGTTTGTCTATGATGCCCGAGTGGGGTATTGTGTCAAAGGCTTTTGCAAGGTCAAGGTAGGCTGTGTGAACTGCCTTACCCTCATCAATGGCCTTAGTGACTGTTTCAAAACAGTCGACCAAGTTCAAAAGGCAGGATCTGCCCTTGACAAAGCCAAATTGGGTAGGATCCAATGTCTGTAGGTCCCCAATGTCTTTGTTTATGAGTTTCATAATGATCCTCTCCATAGCTTTGCAGACCAGGCTCGTCAAGCTTATGGGGCGGTAATTTCCAGGGTCCGTAGAAGCACCGCCTTTGTGAAGTGGGACCACTGTTGCCGTACGCCACTCTTTGGGTATGTATCCTGTAGTAAGGCTAAGATTAAACAGCAGCCTTATGTGTGGGTTTAGTTCCTCTTGGAGTTCATGTAGCACACAGCCCGGGGCACCATCCGGTCCCATTGATGCTGTGTTTTTAGCTTTAGAGAGGGCGGCTCTCACCTGGGCATCTGAGATGTTTGGGAGGCTACACTCTGCTGGGATAGTTATTTCTCCTTTTGGGGGTAGGGGGAGGAGAAATTTGCACTGAACCTGTCTGCCAGAATGTTGGCAATGTCAGTGGGTTCAGTGTATTTTGTGTCATTTTGGACTAACTCTGAGCATATCTGGGAGTTTCCACCCAGGTTTCTAACATAGCTAAAGAAGGCCTTGTGATTGTCTTTTGCGATTTTTCTCTCAAAGTTGGCCTTGGATGATTTTATGAGTGATCGTAGTTTTTTGCTAGTACTGATCAGAGATGCCTTCCCTTTTAGGGATTTTGCTCTGTCATGTAGTAGCTTCCTCCTCCTGTTATAAAGTTTGTTTATGGCTGGGGTCCACCAGACCGGGCGCCTGCCTTTGGGGGAATGGGTCTTGGTTTTATTTGGGATTGCATGATCCATGCATTCTTGAAGGTGCCCATAGAAGGCATTTGCAAAGGATTCAGCAGTGTGGGTTGTGGTTTCCACTGGCCCCGGGGCCTTGAAGGATACCACTTCAGTCTTAAGAAGTGTGAAGTTTGCTTTTGAGAAGTTCTTCACTGTGGTCTTTTGTGCAGGGGGTGGGGGCGGGATGTGGATTTCCAGTGCGATTAATTTATGGTCTGATCTTACCAAAGAGGGATATACAAATGACATGTCTACGTTAACTGACATATGTAAACTGAACAAGGAATATCAAGATATTCATCGTTATCAGCCCCCTTTTTCCCACTTTTTTTTCTACATGGGGTCGGGATATCATGTTAACTGTCGCCAACTCTCTCGATTCAGTCCACACTCCTGCCTTCTTCAACACGCATGCCTGACTGTCGCAGATCTTCTTTCACACAATCCATCCACCTCTTTGCTGAACGTCCTTGCTTCTCACCTTCTTTCTGTCTGTCCCAAATCTTCCTCACCAGATTGTCTTTTGCTTTTCTGCACATGTCCAAACCACTCTAATCTGTTCTCTTTGATATTTTCTACAATTGGAGCTACTTTGGCTTCTCCTCTTATATCCTAATTTTTTTGTCTGTCCCACAGTGTGCATCCTACCACCCTTCTCAGGCACTTTATTTCCATCATCTCTAGCTTCTTAAACTATTCTGCCTTTACTGCCAAGGATGTTCTTTGTGTTTCACTGTTACAGTCATCACATGTGGGTTATCTGCCTGCAGGTAGCCCTCAGCCGGCCTGAATACCAGAGTCTTCGGATTTCTGCAGCGGATGCTGTCACTTCTTCCATGACATCAGGTCATCAGGGGGTATAAAACATGCAGCCAATGCCATTACATCAGTTTTTCTTGCCCCAGATGTCAGGTGCCCCCACAATAAGAAGCAATTATATGGTATGGTACACCCCCAGCAAAAAGCACATACACACGATATAATATATGCCAAACAAGAAGGAAAGGTAGAGCCAAGAGAAGTCAGGGGGCTGGAGGGAGGGTAACCAGGACTGCAACAGTAAATACACTCTAACATCTACATTTATGGTAAGTGTACCCAACTGTACTATGTTCTTCATGTTTCACTGTGCAGTCATCACATTTAGGCTGATTCCCAAAGCTAAGGAAGGGTGAAGGTAGTTAAAGAGCATTAGGGCCAGCAATCAGGCCCTGTAAGACTGCTGTGGCAAATCCAGCTCTGTATTTAGAAAAGACAGGCAGGTGGTAATGCTTGGTGAAAGTATGTACAGAGCTCCAGATAGCAGCTTTCAGGATGTCCCTGGTAGGGACTTCTCTGAGAAATGCCGTAGAGGTAGATGCAACCCTGGTGGAATGTGATCTTATCCCCTGTGGGGTAGGTTTTCCATGGTGATTGTAGCAGAAATGAATGCAATGGGCTATTCCATTTAGAAATGGTTTGCTTTGAAATGGCCTTCACCTTCATTCAGTGATATCGAAAATTCAATAGATCACTTATTACATAATCTAGATTCCTTTGCAAGCATATCTGGTCTAAAATTTAATCAAAACAAAACTCGGGCACTTCTAGTAAATGAAAATGTTACTAAGAAATTTAGATCAAAAAGAGGTATAAACTAGGAAGGTAAGCATATTAAACATCTAGGTGTCATTATTGAATCTGCTTATTAAAAATTGCTCACATCTAATTACCAGCAAAAATCAATCACAAATCTAATTGATAGTTGGAACAAACTGTTCTTCATTTGAAAATAGACTAACTTTAATCACAATGATATTGTTGCCTAAAATCTTATTCATTAGCCAAGCTTTAATAATTCCACCGCCTACCAAAATTAAAAAGAAAATAAGTAACATGTTATGTAACGTCCTTTGGTACCCCAAAAAACAAGAATCTCTCTTCTCTGGCACACCCCAAGCTTGGATGAAGGAGGCATAGGGTTTCCAAATATTGATTTCTATTTAAATTTTGCATTTATTAACACAAAGTTGCTTTGGGGTAATACTTCTTATACATCATATTGGAAATTAATTAATGAAAGCTTACTTCCTAGTAATAATAAGGCATTGCTTGAACCATACTCTGAAATACATACAAACATCTTTATATGGATTTTAAAAATATACATTAAAATGAAAGGTCTAAACTTGTTCTTACATCTTTTTCAAGCCAAATATTGCTGCTGTTTAAAAAACTAATGTTTTGTAATCAATTAATTAAATATTTTATTAATGATTATTTTTCCTATTGCCTTTACAATTGAACACCTGATATCTTTTTATACTCAGAAAATGTTACAGTTTAAGAAGGTTGACCTATTATATTGCAATCAGTTTCTCTCATCTAATAAAGTAAGTTCTGCAGACTACTTAATTGGCAAATATAGTTTGCAGAATTGTAATTGGCTGGACATCCATACTTGCAAAGATTTTATACATACTAAGCTCATGCCCTTATTAGAGGCATATAATAAGAGCACCTTAAAAATTTTAGATTTTATCTCAACTATTAATAGCTCACCCAAGAATACTTCATACATTTCTGAAGTGATTTTAGCAAAACAGATGTTTCTTTTTGGAATTATTTACATGAAATTAATAAACAAGTATTCTCAGCAAAAGATAAAAAAACTTTTTACAGTCAGTATACACATGGAAGTTCTAACAGATGTTTTTACCCCACATAGACTAACAATAACATATAAGAAAGATGAAATTAAATGCTGGAGAAATGGACACCCTGATGCTGAGTGGATACATATGGTTGTTAACGGTAACATAATCTCCCCCTTGTGGTTAGACATTGAATATCTTTGTAAAGTTTTAAGGAATGACAACTGTATATTCTTTGACTCCCTGATCTTTTTCAATGTCCCTGTTCCTGAAGTCATTCCTAAAAATCAAATATTTTTACTGTGGCCAATTTCTCTATAGCAAGGAAATTTGTTACTAAAAATTGGAAGTCCCAGTCTACTCCTGTCTTTAAAGTTGAGTTTAATCGTCTTGCAAAATGTATTTGTAAAAATGAGATTGCTACTATAAAAGCAAGGACTAACAGCACAAGTCATCATCTAATTGCTTGGATGAAATTGTCTAATCTTTTAGAAAAATATTAACTGTTTTCCTATGTATATAAGTTTTCTTAATTGCTATGAACATTATATGTAGTTCATGTGTTCCTTTTTTGTTATTATAGTGTTAAATTGTGTTGTAAAATGAATAAAAACATTAAATAAAAAAGAAAATGTATATAATGCAGAAAAATGTGGATATCAAGAAAGAGTACAAATGGAAATATTCATGGAAGACTTAATTATGCCAAGGTTAGAGGGAGATGAGGCTTGACTTTGAACAGTTAAGATAGGAGGTGATGAGATGAAAAGAGTGATGTGTAATCAATCTTCATGAAAGTCTCCAGAACAGATAGTATTCCTGTGGAGGTTTGGAAATTAGGAAGGAGGAAGGTGATAAAGATCTGGAGGATTTTGTCTGACAGTATTTTAAAAGGAGGGGAAACCACCAACATCTTGTAAGAAAACTGTGGTGGCTGTGTTACCCAAAGATAGCAAAAACGAAGACAAAACTAAAAAAGCATTTGTATACTAACATTTGTGATTCTTTTCTATGGGCCCTTTAAATGTTGGCTTATATTTATGTAATTAATATATGATGTCATAGAGTTGATTGTCTATTTAAATGTCAATTAATTTGATTGTCAGTTGTCTGAAGAAGTTTGCTGAATTAGTAAACGAAAGAGCTAACTTTATTCCTTGTGTTGGAGTGGTTTGTTTCCTTCCATTTTTGAATTAGTGCACAATTTTTTTTACCCAAAGATAGCAAATAGCCTTCAGACCCAGCTTTGTATAGACTCATTTCAATTTTAAACCATGATTATAAAGAATTTATGTATATACTAGCTAAAAGAATAACAAAGGTGTTGCCAAAAGTGATTGCTATGTATCAGTGTGTTTCTGTGGAAGGGAGACACGCGTTTAACAACATTAATAGAGCAATGATGATTTAAAGGTAAGGAGAATATAAGAAAATACCTGTATTGTTGGTGGGTCTTGATGCAGAGAAACCATTTGACAGAATAAGCTGGGATTTTTTGAGTAGGCATTGGAACCATCTGCATTCCCTGATACAATAATAAGGTTAATTAGAAGGATATGGGAAGGATCAGAGGCAAGAATTAAAGTGGGAGGGTTCTTCTCTGATAAGCTTTGTTTAAATAGAGGAATCAGGCAGGGGTGCCCTCTTTCCCCCTTATTATTTGCATTGGATTTAGAGCCTTTGGCAAAAATAAATAACGGACTCAGAAATACAAGGCTATAATTGGTATGGTAATCATGAAAAGTTGGCTTTACTTTTGGACAATATTATTTTGTACATAATAAATCCAGAAAAGGACATCTCAGTGTTGTGAAACATTTTGAGACAGTTTCAAGTCTTTTCAGGCTATGCAATTAAAGAAGGTAAAGACTATAACTGTAAATTATATACCCACACATTGGTTCAGCAGTATCCATATTTATGAGGACATGAAATATTTAACATAAGTGTTTATCAGGCTAACAACCACAAGGGTCTTTTTAAGCCTAGCCATGCATCCCAAATCTCTGATGAGTCCTGATACCCTTGATAAGTGTAAGCATGGACCTGGGAGAAGAACCATTTACAGGTTACTTGTGTCCATTAGGGACATAGCTACCAAACCAGGATGAATTTCCGGTTTCCCATCCAATTGTCCAAGTTGCACTTGAACTGGGTTAGGGAAGTACTCTGTTTCACTTGGATGGGGAGCCTGTTCCATAGACTGGGTAGTGTCTGGGATATATACCTATCTCTCCAGCAGGTCCTGTTTATATCACAGGCAAGGTTTAAGTCTTTAGAATGGCTAATTCTCGTGCTGTTTGTTTGGTGGACCTCCTGCATATCCACAAGAGTGGGGTCTGACAGTGCCCTATAGGAGACAGAATACAGGGATAGGGCCTTGAGGTGGTCTGCATAGGACATATTACTTATGCCCTGTATTCTTTTAACGAGGAATGTCTGTAGATGTTCAACTAGTTGGATATGCCTGGATGTTCATCGTGTTTCACTGTTGCAGTCATTACAATTGGGTTATTCTGCTGGCAGGCTACCCGCAGTCAGCCCGAGTTCCAAAGTCTAGGTCCAGTGTCGGTTCCTGTCGCCTCCTCCCTGACATCAGAGTGCCAGGGGTATAAAAGATGCAGCCGACGCCATTTTCTTCAGTCTTTCTTGCCGCACTGTGCCTGAAGCAAAAGCAGTTTGCAAGTGCCGGTCGTCCGACTCCTGAGATTTTCAAATTCGAATTTCAGATCCGAAGTCTTCATTAAAGCTAAGTACCCCGTTGGGCAAACTTTTTTCTTGCTCCAGACCGATGTCAGAAAAAGTTAATAATTGTATTTCTTGTGGGAAGCAAATACCTCATAAGGATTTTCATTCTTACTGTATTCCTTGCCTGGGCCCTGACCACGACATTGCTAGTTGTCGGTTTTGTGCTAGATTTAACCAATGCGCTATTAAGCGTCGGTACGATTTTGCATTTCATTACTTTGGCATAAAATTCTTTTATATAATGCCGTTGGAACAGCCGACTACCAGAGTTTCTAAAAAGCGCAATGAAAAAGAAAAGGACAGGCATCCGAGGTCCAAAACCGACGACGCGGCTTCCACTAGGCCTGTCGCCGGTTCTCAGTGAGGCGCTTTCGCAGCCCCTGATGCCTGCTACCTCAGAGCCTCAGGCCACTTCTGACTCCCACGTGGAGCCGACTAGGCCACTGGAAACTCAAGGTATTGGACACTCGGAAACTATTCCCTCAGATGGGTCCGGAGCCGCTGAGCAGGCATCGGCTTCTGAGGGTGTTTTCAGACCTACACAGTTATATGTAAAACCAACTTCAGCTTCAAAGGCAAAGACTAAAGCAGCTCTAAAGACACAGAAACAAGTACAGCATTCTCCTGGATAGGCCTCTATGCCTAAAAAACAGATGCTAAAAATGGCCGAAGACCTAATTACTTTGATCTGGGGTTCCCATCCCCCTCCTAATAAGAGGCCTAGGCAAGAGATAGGATATGAATCTTCAGATCAGGTTTCCATTTCTTCTGATTCCTCTTCTGAACAGGAATATTTTTTTCCTCCCTATGAGGATTCTGATGCTGAAGAATCTATTCCTTCAGTCTCCTCCTGAGGATTATTCTTTTGGGGAGACCCTGCATACTATGAGGGAACATTTCCACTGGGAGAGCCAAGATTACTCAGAATCCAAGAAAAGGCTCAGAGACTTCCTTTTATTACCTCAGCACAGGCCCCTTGCTATTCCTCCTGTTTTAGACCTTGTAGATGATGTATTTTCAGAGTCCGGCCTGTCGCCTGACTCTTTACCACCATCTCCTGTTAAGCCAGACAGATACTACAGGGTTCCTGATTCACATACATTTCTTTATAAAAACCCTGCTATTGACCCAGACGCTATCTCTCTCAGGGTCCCAAAGGGGTCAAGGCTTCCACTGCAAAAAACCCTATCCCCTCTGATAGGGATTCAAGGGCCCTGGACAGATGCAGGAAAAAGATTTATACTTCTGCTACCTTGGCTGTAAGGGCTTTAAATTGTCAGTTTCATGTGCTTAAATATCAGCAATATATCAGCAATATCTTATGTCACTGCTTAAACAGAAAATGTTGACAAATTCAGAATGTGCAGAAAACAAGGAAATGCAGGATTTATTGCATGCAGCTGAACAAGTTGGAAAGCACACTTTGCAATGTGGTTTTGATTCTCTAGAGGCCTCCTGCAGGGTCACTGTTACAGGTTCTGTCATTAGGAGGCATGCTTGGTTAAAAGAACAGTATCTACCCGATCATGTTAAAGCAAAACTATTAGATACTCCATTACAACATGATACCTTGTTTGGTGTTAAAGCAGAAGAGGTGTTGAAGAAAATGGAGGACAAAGCTAAATCTATGCAAACAGTCAAGGATTTCTTACAGGTACAGCCTCCCAGATTTAGCAGGAACTGGCCTACAAAGAATTGGTCCTTTCCAGTGTCAGACAGGCCACAAAGAGGCAGATACAGACGCCCCAGAGGCAGATCACAGCCCCAAGGCTCATACAGGCCTAAACATTGGGGTGATTCTACCTCCAAAAGCAGAGAGGAAAAATCACAGCCATACAGGAAACAGTCTCAATGACTTCCCCCTGCCAGCACCAAGCGCTTATCTTCTGGCAGCTCCTTTGGGGGGAAAACTAGCACTTTTTGCACAAAATTGGCACATGATCATCCAGGACAAATGGGTCTTAAATATCGTATCACAAGGCTGCAGGTTCCACTTTCACACCCTGCCAAGGCCAAACGGTATGCCAGACCTGCCACGCAATCAATGGGCAGAGGCACAAAAACAAGTTTCATTCCGCATGGACATGAGAGCCATTCAGCAAGTACCACAGCAAGAGCAGGGACTAGGATTTTACTCAAGGTTATTCTTGGTGCCCAGAAAGGACAAAGCCTGGAGACCAATACTGTATCTGTCTATACTAAACACATTCCTGGATATTCCAAAATTCAGAATGTTAACTCTGCAGCAGCTTCTGCCCATGCTGGGCAAGAAGGCTTGGCTTGTGACTTTAGACCTAAAAGAGGCTTACCTGCATGTCCCAATCAGACAATCATGCAGACGATACCTCAGTTTTATAGCTGGCTCAATGCACTACCAGTTCTCTGCACTGTCCTTTGGCTTATCTACTGTCCCCAGGGTCTTCACAAATGCCTGGCACCAGTAATTGCATTTTGCAGACAAAGAGGAATACAAATATATCCTTACTTGGACGATTGCCTTATTCAAGCAGAGAACAAGGACATTCTACTACAGCATCTGGCGTTTGTAAAAAGATTACTAACAGGCCTAGGGTACACAGTAAATGAAAAGAAATCAAAACTCGTACCCTCTCAAGAGATAATATTCCTGGGTGCAAGCTTAAATACAACTGCCCAGATGGCTTATCTCACGCCACACAAACACAGACAACTGACTACGTATTTCAAAATGTTGGCAACAAAGACCCAGTTATCTGCAAGAAATATTCTGCAGGCTTTGGGCTTCATGGCACCCTGCATTCTGCTAATTCCATATGCAAGACTGCATATGAGGAAACTTCAATGGTATCTAAAAAGTGTTTGGACTCAACATTGCCACAGCCTGGAAACAATAATTACCCTCATTCCCTGCCTGCAACAGGAGTTTCGATGGTGGGCAAAAGCCTGTCACCACAACACGGGACTGCCGTTCACCTTACCCACAGCCAGGCAGACATTGACAACAGATGCATCAGATTATGCCTGGAGGGCCCATATGGCAGGAAGATGTATTCAGGGCACATGGTCCGCAAGTCAAATGCATCTACATATCAATCAAAAAGAGATGCTAGCAGTTCAAAATGCCCTGACAACCTTCAAGGATCCACTTCATCCAGGACAACTACTTATACAGACGGACAATACTACAGTCATGTGGTACATAAACAAGCAGGGGGGGCACACATCCTTACCTCCTCTACAGACTAGCCATGAACTTGTGGGACACAACATTGACTTACCAAGTACATCTGCAAGCACAATTCCTGCCAGGAAGGATAAATACTCTGGCAGACGAACTAATCAGAAACCTAATGGATCCCCACGAGTGGAAATTGGATCCACGAGTGTTCGGCGTGATAACAAGGAACTGGGGATGCCCGGACATAGACCTATTTGCCTCCCCTCACAACTGCCAACTACAGAAATTCTAAACAAGGACTTATCACAGACAAGCATGGAAAGTGGATGCTCTGTCTTTCAGCTGGAAAAACCTAACAGTATATGCCTTTCCTCCTCGCCTCTTCTCCCCAAGGTACTCCTCAAAGTCAGACAAGAGAAGCCAAAAATGATACTGATTGCCCCAGACTGGCCCCGCCAACACTGATACCCAATCCTAAAGAGCTTGTCTCAATGCCCAGCTTGGACATTACCTCAAATTCCTCACTTACTGACCCAACAAGACAGTCAGATACTGCACAGCCAACTCAGGACCTTAAACCTGGCAGCATGGCGGATAATGTAGCCATTCAAGACACACCTCTCTCTAAAGCAGTGATGGATGTTATTTTGGAGGCCAAGAGGCCTAGCACCAGAAAATCTTATGCAGAAAAATGGAAGAGATTTTGTGCTTGGAACCAGGCACAAGGTATTGACACGATTGTTCCAAATATTCCTCAGATTTTCCAATACTTAACTGAGATGCTGGATAAAGGCCTTTCCTTTTCATCAATTAAAATTCATGCCTCTGCTATTTCAGATCATTACAATACAGAACCACCTATTTTTTCTCATCCATTACTAAAGCAGTACCTCAGAGGGGCCAAAAACATAAGACCCCCAAGGAGAGCACCAATACCTGCATGGGACCTCAACTCTGTCTTGGAAAAACTCACACTGCCTCCGTTTGAGCCAGCCTCTGCAGCTGATATAAAATTATTTTCCTGGAAAACAGATCTGCTCCTAGCAATAACCTCCGCTAGACGAGTCTCAGAGTTACAGGCACTCATGGCTGTGGAACCTTTTATCATTTTCCATCCTGACAGGGTTTCTCTGAGGACAAACTCTACATTTATGCCTAAGGTAGTGTCTAGTGTGGCCCTTAACCAAACAATTAATTTGCCTACCTTTTACCCAAACCCATAGAATAAGGGTGAGAGACTTCTGCATTCTTTGGACATTCACAGGCAGCTATGCTTCTACTTGGACAGAACCTAAGCTTTCAGAAAGACTGAAAAACGTCTAGTGGCATATTCTGCAGGATCACAAGGAAAGCCTATCTCAAAACAGACTATTTCAAAGTGGATAGGCCACTGCATTCGTTTCTGCTATTCACAGCATGGCAAATCAGTGCCTAAGGGCATTAGGCCACATTCAACCAGAGCAACAGCCACTTCAGCAGCCTTTCTCAGAGGAGTACCAACCAAAAACATCTTAGAGGCTGCAACTTGGAGTTCAGTCCATACTTTTACAAAGTACTATCACTTACCTCTCTACTCTAAATCCAGGGCAGGCTTCTGCCACTGCAGTTCTGCAGGGCCTGATAGTCTCTCCTAATCCTATTTAGCACCAGCCTCCCAACCTTAGCTTTGAGATTCAACCCAATTGTAATGACTGCAACAGTGAAACACGATGAACATAGTACAGTTGTGTACCTACCATAAATGTAGATGTTCGAGTGTATTCACTGTTGCAGTCCAGGTTACCCTCTCTCCATCCCCCTTTTCCTTGCTGGGACTTTTCTGTACTTCTCTATTCTATACAACCTATGTGGTCTATTTGCTTGTAGATGAAGGAAAAGTTGTTTTTTTGTATATGCATGCTTATTGGCATTATTTCGCCTACCATTTTAGGGGCACCTGACATCTGGGGCAAGAAAAACTGAAGAAAATGGCATCTGCTGCATCTTTTACACCCCTGGCGCTCTGACGTCGGGGAGGAGGTGACAGCAACCGATGCCGGACCTAGACTTTGGAACTCAGGCCGACTGCGGGTAGCCTGCCAGCAGGATAATCCAATTGTAATGATTGCAACAGTGAATACACTCGAACATCTACATTTATGGTAGGTACACAACTGTACTTTAGGTACATATCAAAGGGGGCATTGTATTCAGTAATAGATCTAATGAATGCAGAATACAGCGGAACAATGACTTCCATGGACTTGGATGTCATACCTTTGTTTATAAGTTGTACAATATAGAATGACTTCCTTACCACTGTAGACACATGATGGCCAAAGGCTAGATTACTATCTATGTGCGTCCCTAAGTCCCTGACTACTGGGTCAACTCTAAGGGGTGAGTTGTCAATATGATAGTTTCCAGGGATGGATGACTTACCAAATGATACTATTATGCATTTCTTGGCATTTAGTTTAAGTCCATGGCTCTGACACTAGTTGTTTGTCTGTGTCAGCCCTTCCTGGAGAAAATTTGTGTCAGTGGGAGATTCAGTGACAGCTCCTAATTTGCAATCATCTGCAAATTTAGTCAGCCAGAGACCACTGACATTGGCCTTGACTTCTAAGAAGTAAATGCCAAAAAGGAGTGGTCCAAGGACTGCTCCCTGAAGGACTCCACTTGTGACTGGCCTCTTTGTAGAGGTGGACTCCCCAATTCTAACTTCCTGGGTCATGTCTGTGAACCAGTTGGCTATCCACCGGGTCACATACGAATTTGTATGTAGACTCCTGAGTTTGTCAATAATACCCGAGTGGGGTATTTTGTCAAATGCATTGGCCAGGTCATGGTAGGCAGTGTGAACAATTTTGCCCTCGTCCATTGCTTTGGTGACCTTCTCAAAGAAGTCCACCAGGGTGAGTAAGCATGATCTACCCTTGACAAAAGCAAACTGGGTTGGGTCCAGTGTCTGGAGGTTTATTATCGCTATTGATCATCCCAATGATAATTATTTCCATGGCCTTACATATAAGACTAGTGAGACTTATCGTTCTGTAGATGGCCCACTTTTGTGCAGAGGGATGCTTGTTGCCTTTCTCCATTCATGAGGCATGAAGCCTGTTTGGAGGCTACAGTTAAATAGTAATTCCAGAGACCTTGATAGGTTATGTTTCATGCTATTTTGAAGGCATCTTGGGATAGTGTCTGGGTCCATTGTTCCCTAGTGGTAGTAGGGGGAGTTATATTTGGTATTTCCTGAAGGAAGATTGAGGGGGAGAGAGAAGAAAAGTTGGAGCTGAATTTATCACCCAGGAGGTTTGCTATATCTTCTGGCTCAGTATACGTGGCTCCATTTACAGTGACCTCTGCACACAGTTATGTATTGCCTTTGAGTTTGTAGACATAGCTAAAGAATGCTTTTGTGGTTGTCCTTGGCCTGAGAGGCCAAACGTACCTCAAATTTGGCTTTGGTAGACTTTATTTGTCCTATGAGTTTGTTTAGTTTGATGAGAGTGCTTTTATCTCGCTGGGTGCTACACATCCTAATTTTTGCCATGATTTTCTTCCTCCTGTTATACAGCTGATTGATTTTGTGATTCTACCAGGGTGGCTTATTTTTTGATTTAGTTCTGTACTTCTTCCTGGTGGGTACAGCTGCCATTCTGCAGCTATTAACTTGCTTGTACAGGGTTTCTGTGAACAGTTTTGCATAGGCAGGGTTTATGGGGACTTGAAATTTAGCCAGGTTCTCACTTAATAGTGGGAGGTTAGCCTTAGAATAGTTCCTAAACATTCCAGATTTAGCTGGGGGTCCAGGTTTTATTTTTACTTTAAAGGAGACCATTTTGTGGTCTGACCTTACCAAGGAAAGCATTACAGTAGGGGGGTGTGCAGCAGTCTCCCATATTAACGAGGATCAGATCCAGTATGGTTGCACCCCTGCTTCGGTTATGGCATCTAAGGATATGTGGTAAGAGACTGAAAAGATAATACAACAACTGAGAAACTGGAAACTCTTATTTATAGATATGGATAGTAAGGTACAAGCAGTAAAAAGTTTTTAGCCCCTTTAGTCTTTTCTATGGGTCTGGCATACTTTTATCAGACCAGGGAGAAGTTGCGGACAATAGTAAATAAAGAATTGAAAGAATTTATCTGGGATGGAGAGAGAGAGAGAGTTAAGTGGGATAAGGTGATCCTTACAATAGAACTATGTGGTTTAGGTTTACCTGATTGGAAGGGATATTTTAGAACTACATAGTTAAGGCTCACATAAATAATAAAAGCAGAAGGTTATAATTCAAAGTGGAAAGGGATGATGATGAAGCAAGAGGGAAGTTCAGGAAATAGAAAGTGGGATTTTGGATGCACATCGTTAGGAAAAATAATAACAACCATACAGAATATGAGGGTCCGAATGGAGATACAAGTCAGCAAGCAAAGTAGAATAGTATTGCTGAAGGTGAATTCATAAGTATTGGTGAGTACCTTCAGTAGGTAGACCCTGTTTTTCATAAAATCTCACAAAGATGACACTGATGTATAGAGTGTATTTTATATATCATGGACTGAAGTAGGTCAAAATTAAAAAAAATGTAGCTGAGTGCACAAGACCCAGGATAAAAAAGTGCCCAGTCTGTTGCCAGGGATGGAAAAATGACAGTATAGAATCCTCAAAATATGGAAACATTCCTACAGTGGGGCCAAGCCAGGCCTAGGGGGACGATGCCCCCCCCCCCCCCATTGTAGAAGGAAGTAGCAGTCCACAAAAATCACAAAAACTGATATGCCAAAGAAGAGCCATAAAGATGATAGAGTGGACTGTTACGGATAAGAAAGACATTATGTATTGTTACTGTTATGCAAAAAGCCCAGAATTTCCAGACACAAGACATACAGAAAGATTGAGAGAAATTACAGGAAAGAAAAATACTTCCACAAGGAAAAACTGTCAGAAGCCTCAAATAAAAAGTTTGTTTATTAATACAACAGGTTTGTGAAAAACATATAGACGAAGAAACTTTAAACTGTTTGGAAAAAGAAGCATCTGAGGAAGTGTGAAAATATGAACAGCAAAAGCTAAAGATTTTTCAAAATTATAGAAATATGGACATTGGAAATAAAGAGAGATTTTATATGGTGCAATATTTAAGCAAAGCTGAAAACCAAATTAATCAAATACAAAAAAGGCAGCCCCAATGATATTCGAAGAGAAATACAGGCAAATTCATCCAGATATGGAAAATTTCACAATAGAAAAATATGACAAAGCGGGAATGTGGAGAAGAGGATCAGTAAAGAAGACGTTAAAAAATAGACGTTGAACTTATGGAGTGCCTGCGAAGTGAAGGATTTGGTGTACAAGGTCTAACACAGGATGTTCATCGCGTTTCACTGTTGCAGTCATTACACTTTGGTTATCCTGCTGGCAGGCGACCCACAGTCGGCCCGAGTTCCAAAGTCCTGGTCCGGCGTCGGTTGCTGTCGCCTCTTCCCTGACGTCAGTGCGCCAGGGGTTTTAAAGTTGCAACCGACGACATTTTCTTCAGTCTTTCTTGCCGCGCGGTGCCCGAAGCAAAAGCAGTTCGCAAGTGCTGGTCGGCCGACTTCTGAGATTTTCAAAATTGAGTTTCAGAACCGAAGTCTTCAATAAAGCTAAGCACCCCGTTGGGGAAACTTTTTCTTGCTCCAGACCGATGTCAGTAAAAGTTAATAATTATATTTCTTGTGGGAAGCAAATACCTCATAAGGACTTTCACTCTTATTGTATTCTTTGCCTAGGCCCTGACCACGATGTTACCAGTTGTCGGTTTTGTGCTAGATTCAATAAACGCATTATTAAACGTCATTTTGATTTTGCTTTACACTATTTTGGCCGAAGGTTTAATTACATAATGCTGTCGGAACAACCGACGACCGGAATTTATAAAAAACGCAAAGACAAAGAAAAGGACAGGCATCCGAGGTCCAAAACTGACGACGAAGCCTCTTCAAGGCCAGTCGCCAGTTCGCCGGTTTTCACTGAGGCATTTTCGCAGCCCCTGCCACCTGCTCCCTCAGAGCCACAGGCCATAACCGACAACCACGTGGAGACACCGAGGCCTGTGGAAACTCAAGGTATTGGGGCTACAGAAACTATTCCCTCAAATGGGTCCAGAGCCGCTGAGCAGGCATCGGCTTCTGAGGGTGTTTTCAGACCTTCACAGCTTACAATTAAGCCCACTACAGCAGCAAAGGCAAAGTCAAAAACACCATTAAAGACAAGGAAACAAGTACAGCATTCTCCAGAACAGTCATCCATGCCAAAGAAACAGATGCTAAAAATGGCCGAAGACCTAATTACTTTAATCAGGGGTTCCCATCCCCCTCCTGACAAAAGGCCTAGGCAAGACACTGACTATGATTCCGCTGTCCAGGTTTACATTTCCTCTGATTCCTCTTCTGATCAGGGATATTCTCTCCCTCCCTATGAGGACTCTGATGCAGAAGAGTCTATACCTTCAGCTTCTCCGCCTGAGGATTATTCTTTTGGGGAAACCCTGCACACCATGAGAGAGCATTTCCATTGGGAAAGCCAGGATTGTTCAGAATCCAAGAAAAGGCTCAGACACTTCCTTTTATTGCCTCAGCACAGGCCCCTGGCTATCCCCCCTTTGCTTGATATTGTTGATGATGTTTTTTCTGAATCCAGTCTGTCTCCTGATTCTTTACCACCTGCACCAGTCAAGCCAGATAGGTACTACAGGGTCCCAGACTCTCATAAATTTCTTTATAGAAACCCTGCTGCTGACCCAGAAACAATTTTTCAGGGTCCTAAAGGGGTTAAGGCTTCCATTGCTAAAAATCCTGTCCCTTCGGATAGGGATTCCAGAGCTCTGGACAGATGGGGGAAAAAAGTTTACACTTCTGCTACTTTAGCTGTAAGGGCTTTAAACTGCCAGTTTCACATGCTTAAATATCAACAGTACCTCATGTCATTGTTAAAACAGAAAATGGTTTCAAATTCAGAAAGTCCTGACAGTAAGGAAATGCAGGATTTATTGCATGCAGCTGAACAAGTGGGAAAGCATACTCTGCAATGTGGTTTTGATTCATTAGAGGCTTATTGTAGAGCCGCAGTTAAGGCTCTGCTACTCGAAGGCATGCTTGGTTGACCATGTTAAAGTAAAATTATTGGATGCTCCACTACAGCATGATACCTTGTTTGGTGTTAAGGCAGAAGAGGTGTTAAGGAAAATGGAGGATAAAGCAAAATCAATGCAGACAGTGAAATATTTCTTACAGGTTCAACCACCTACATTTAGCAGAAACTGGCCTTCAAAAAAGTGGTTCTTTCCAGTGTCAGACAGGCCACAAAGAGGCAGATACAGATGCCCAAGAGGCAGGTTTCAGCCCCAAGGCTCATACAGACCTAAACAATGGGGCACTTCAGCCCCCAAAGGAAGGGAAGACAAATCACAACCTTATAGGAAACAGTCCCAATGACTTCCCTCTACAAATGCCAAGCACTTACCTTTTGGCAGCACCCCTAGGGGGAAAGCTAGCACTTTTCTCAAAAAATTGGCACATGATCACCCAGGACCAGTGGGTGCTGAATATTGTTTCTCTGGGTTACAGGTTCCACTTCCACACGCTTCCAAAATTAAAAGGTATGCCAGACCTGCCACAAAACCAATGGGCAGAGGCACAAAAACAGATTGCTGCTGTTATGGACATGGGAGCTATTCAAAGAGTTCCACAGCAAGAATAGGGACAAGGATTTTACTCAAGACTTTTCTTAGTACCCAGAAAGGACAAAGCCTGGAGACCAATACTGGACCTGTCAATCCTAAATACTTTCCTGGATGTTTCAAAATTCAAAATGTTAACACTACAGCAACTTCTGCCCATGCTGGGCAAGAAGGCTTGGCTAGTTACTTTGGACCTCAAGGAGGCATGCCTGCATGTCCCAATCAGACAATCTTGCAGAAGATACCTCAGATTCATAGCAGGCTCAATGCATTACCAATTCTCTGCACTGCCCTTTGGCTTATCTACTGCGCCCAGAGTCTTCACAAAATGCCTGGCACCAGTAATTGCATTTTGCAGACAAAAAGGAATTCATATATATCCCTACTTGGACGACTGCCTTATTCAAGCAGAGAGAAAGGACATTCTTCTAAAGTATCTGGCGTTTGTAAAAAGATTAAAGATTACTAATTTGCCTAGGGTACACAGTAAACGAAAAGAAATCAAAACTAGTGCCCTCTCAAGAGATAATATTCCTGGGTGCAAGCTTAAATACAACTGCCCAGATGGCTTATCTTACGCCAGACAAAGGCAACTGACTCATTACTTTCAAATGATGACAACAAAAACCCAGCTCCCTGCAAGAAAAATTCTGCAGGCCCTGGGCTTCATGGCATCCTGCATTCTACTAATTCCATATGCAAAACTGCATATGAGGAAACTACAATGGTATCTAAAAAGTGTTTGGACTCAACATTGTCACAGCCTGGAGACAATCATAACTTTAATTCCCTGCCTACAACAGGAGTTTCGATGGTGGTCCCAGGCCTGTCACCACAACAAGGGACAGCCTTTCACCTTACCCACAGCCAGGCAGACAATAACAACGGATGCATCGGATTATGCCTGGGGGGCACATATGGCAGGAAAATGTATTCAGGGCACGTGGCCCAAGGAACAAATGCATCTTCACATCAGTCAAAAAGAGATGCTAGCTGCACAGAATGCCCTGACTGCCTCCAAGGACCTACTACACCCAGGACAACTATTAATAAAGACGAGCAATACCACAGTTATGTGGTACATAAACAAGCAAGGGGGCACACATTCCTACCCCCTATGCAGGCAAGCCATGACTTTGTGGAACACAGCACTGACCTACCAGGTGCATCTGCAAGCACAATTCCTGCCAGGAACAAAAATACACTGGCAGACGAACTAAGCAGAAATCTCATGGATCCTCACGATTGAAAGCTAAATCCACAAGTGTTCAGCATAATAATGAGGAAATGGGGATGCCCAGACATAGATCTTTTTGCCTGCCCTCACAATTACCAAATACAGAAATTCTGCACAAGGACTTATCACTCTCAAGCATGGAAAGTGGATGCTCTATCATTCAGCTGGAAAGGCCTGACAGTCTATGCCTTCCCTCCGAGGCCTCTTCTTACCAAGGTGCTACTAAAAGTCAGACAAGAAAGGCCAAAAATGATCCTGATTGCCCCAGACTGGCCACGCCAGCAGTGGTACCCAATCCTAAAGAGTTTGTCTCAAGGCCTAGCTTGGCTTCTACCTCAAATTCCTCATCTTCTGACACAACAAAACAATCAGATTCTGCACAGTCAACTCAGAACCTTAAACCTGGCAGCATGGCAGATAATGTAGCCACTCAGACTGCACCTCTCTCTAAAGCTGTTATGGATGTCATTTTAGAAACCAGGAGGCCCAGCACTAGGAAATCTTATGCAGAAAAATGGAAGAGATTCTGTGCTTGGAACCAGGCACATGGACTCGAACCACTTGTCCCTAATATACCTCAGATTTTACAATACCTAACTGAGATGCTGGACAAAGGCCTATCTTTCTCATCTATTAAAATCCATGCCTCTGCCATTTCAGCTCATTACAATACGGAACCTCCTATTTTTTTACATCCTCTACTATGACAGTACCTCAGAGGGGCAAAAAATATAAGACCCCCAGGGAGAGCACCAGTACCAACTTGAGATCTCAGTTTTGTTTTAGAAAAACTCACACTGCCTCCTTTTGAACCAGCCAGCACAGCTGATCTAAAATTCTTATCATGGAAAACTGCTCTGCTCCTAGCAATAACTTCAGCAAGAAGAGTCTCAGAGTTACAGGCATTAATGGCTGTGGAACCTTTCATCATTTTTCATCAGGACAGGGTTTCTCTTAGGACAAACCAAACATTCATGCCAAAAGTGGTCTCCAATGTGGCCTTAAAGCAAGCCATTCATTTACCTACGTTCTACCCATATCCCCGGAATAAAGGGGAGAGACGTCTGCACGCTTTGGATATACACAGACAGCTATGATTCTACTTGGACAAAACAAAAGCTTTCAGAAAAACTGAGCAACTGTTTGTAGACTATGCTGCGGGATCACAAGGAAAGCCTATTACTAAGCAGACAATCTCAAAATGGATAGGACACTGCATCCGCTTCTGTTATGCACAACATGGCAAATCAGTGCCTAAGGGCATTAGGCCTCATTCTACCACAGCAGCAGCCACTTCAGCAGCTTTCCTCAGAGGAGTACCAACCAAAGACATTTTAGAAGCTGCAACCTGGAGCTCAGTGCACACTTTCACCAAGCACTACCACCTACCTCTCTACTCTAAATCCATAGCAGGCTTTGCCACTGCAGTTCTGCAGGACCTGGTAGCCTCTCCAAATCCAATTTAGACCCAGCCGCCCAACCTCAGCTTTGGGATTCTACCCAAGTGTAATGACTTCAACAGTGAAACACGATGAACATAGTACAGTTGTGTACCTACCATAAATGTAGATGTTCGAGTGTATTCACTGTTGCAGTCCAGGTTACCCACCCACCATCCCCCTTTTTTCATTGTTGGGACTTTTCTGTACTTCTCAACTCTGTACAACCTATGTGGTGTAATTGCTTGTAGATGAAGGAAATGTTTATAGTAATATATGCATGTTTTTGGCATAATTTTATCTTTCCAGCCTTCCTATCTAGGGGGCACCTGACATCTGGGGCAAGAAAAACTGAAGAAAATGGCATCGGTTGCAACTTTTATACCCCTGGTGCACTGACGTCAGGGAAGAGGCGACAGCAACCGACACCGGACCAAGACTTTGGAACTCGGGCCAACTGTGGGTCGCCTGCCAGCAGGATAACCCAAGTGTAATGACTGTAAAAGTGAATACACTCGAACATCTACATTTATGGTAGGTACACAGCTGTACTTTACATCACAACATGATGGACAAGTCCCCAAAGTAAGGAGAAACAGGAAGATCAGGAGACAGCTGAATCATGGGAAGAAAGAGAGATTTAATATGATGTAATATTTATGCAAAGGAGAAAACAAAACTAATCAATACAAAAAGAGCAGCACCAAAGATATTTGAAGAGAAATACAGGCAAAGGAATCCAGGCATGGAAAACTTTACAATACAGAAAATAATAAGACAAAGAGGAAAAGTAGAAAAGGAGATTAGTAATGGAGAGGTTAAAGAAATAGAAACTGAGGTTATGTAGTACCTGTGAAATGAAAGATGCAGTGTAGATAATCTCATTCAGAAAACACCATACCAGGATAGAGCAATTGACACCTAAATTAAGGAGAAACCAGTGGGATGGGAAGCATCAGGTCAGTTGCCATATGAAGATATTTTGGAGTCTTTCACAGAAAACCAGTATAAACTTTTACCTGAAGTAGGACAACAAGGGAAGAAACAGGAAACTGGCAACTCTTGCTCAGTTAATGTTGGAGTGATGCACCAGTGAGTTCCCATATGACAGAGCAACGAATTACACAGGATGAAATTGAAGAGAATGTGCCACAGGAAGATGCTGTAGAACTTTCCATAGAATGCCCGCAGGAAATGGAGAACAGAAAATGTGCCCTCAGTTTAGAAGAAAATGAGCTAAGAGAAGAGTTGCTTGATTTAATAATGATAGACATATTAAGATCAATGAAAGAAATAGACTGCGGAAGATCAAGTAAAACCCAGAAAGTTAGAAGTTTGATAAAACAGATGAACACAGTAATTAGGACTGTCCGTAGAGAACCATGTGATATAACAGAAGTAAACAGAATATATTACTGTGCAGCAAAATTAATAATGGATACAATTTTACCACAAGAACATAAGGTAGTAAGGGAAAGGAAGGGGAGAAATTGAGTACCATCATGAAAGTATTGAATAGAGAAAAATAAAAAAGCAATTAAGACAAGAAGTGTCACTGTTAGAAGGGTATAGAAAAGGGAACCGATCAACAAAAGATAGACGTGATAAAAGCAATGTCCAGTATTATTATGGATCAGGATTTATAGTTCACTATTGCAAATAATAAACTAAAAATATCAGCAGAGGCAGAAAAAAAACTTAAAAGATACACAGCTAAATATAAAGGAAAAGTACAAAATAAGCAATTTATTGATGACCCCAGAATGTTCTATAGAGAATTGGGGAACAAGGTAAAACTAATTAAAAGACCACCCAAAAAAAGAAGAAATAGATAGAGTACATGCTGGAGAAGTATTTATGAAGCTCATGCGGAACATAAACAATACTAAATTGATAGAAGAAGTAAAAGAAATTGTAAGAAGTTCAGTGGTACGGGATATGCAATGGGATGAAGGAACAGCCAGAGAGATTGAAACAAAATTAAGAAAAGCCTCTAAGTGGAAAACCACAGGCCCAGATCCAGTACCTAATTTCTGTTTAAAGGTGTTAACATCTTTGCATGAAGATTTAGCCATGAGTAAGAATTATTTATATGAGCACCCTAAACAGACACCAACCTGTTTAATAACAGGAAAAACAATGATCTTACTTACAAATGAACCTGCAAGCTACCCAAAGTTATAGACCAATAACTTGCCTTCCAAAGATGTATAAACTATACACTGGAATTGATGCTGACAGAGTTTATAGTCATTTCGTAGAAAATTCAGTCATGGCAATAGAACAAAAGAGTAATAATAGAGAAAGATAATTTATTGCAAAATAAAGTCGTAATGGAGAACTGTAAAAAGGGGAAGAATCACAGTATGGCACGGATTGACTACAAAAAAAGTATTTGACAGTTTCACACATTCATGGATAAAAGAGTGCTTAAAAGGTATACAATACACCCTACACTGATTGATTACATTACAGTGACCATGAAATAGTGGCAGACCACTTTGCAATTAAGCCATGATAAAGGAGAAATTATTATTCTAGGGAAAAAAAATTCAAAGGGGGATATTCCGGGGTCTTGCCCTTAACCCATTAAGCTGTCTACTTAACAGCTTAGGCCATAGAAATAATTTTGGCTTTGAGAAAACAACAAAGTGTAAAGACTTCTCATCTTCTCTTTGTCGATGATTAAAAACTGTATAGCTCATCAGATGAGTAACTGACAACACAACTGCAAGTTGTCAAAACTTTTTCAGATGATATAAGAATGTCATTTGGTCCTGATAAATGTGCAAAAGCAACCTTTAAAGCAAGAAAACTGCAGCATCATGAAAACATCAGTTTGGGACAAGAATTTGATATAAAAGAACTTGCGCAAGACAGAGTGTATAAATACTTGGGAATCAAGGGAAGGACCAATAGTAAAACATGAACAAATGTGAATAAAACTTAGTAAGGAATATTTAGGAGACTTAAATTAATCTTGAAAACAGCATTGACATCTAGGAACAAAATCAAAGCTATAAACCATTTTGCTCTTCTTGTCCTAACTGACAGTTTTGGAGTGATTGACTGGCCCCAAAACATGTTGAGTAGATTAGACAGTAAAACAAGGATGCTTCCTTCTCACCAGATGATTTATAAAAATCAGTGCACACCAGGATTATATATACCCTGTATGGGCCTTCTTGAAATTGATTACATGTATAGATCTGCAATCGTAGGGCTGCACACATATCTGCTAACCTCACAAGGCCCAAACGTAGTGAAAGTTTTGAAACATGAAGAGAATAAATCTAAGTTGACTTCCCTGCTTAATCTAGCAGAAGCATATTGGCGTCCAGCAGGAATGGAAATCAAACCAGAAGTAGATAAAAATCAAGCAGTAACTGAATGTGCCAAAAAAGAAAAGAAATAATATAAGGTGAAGGATCAGATGAGAAGGCAAGAAATGTGGAAAATGCATAAATATAGTTGCAAGTATAGAAAACTTATGGAAGAACCTCATGTTCATTAGGATCAAATTCAGGAGACCTTGTAATGTAATAGTTAGAATTGGGTTTAGCAACAGGGACAGTCACTGGGAAAGTTCTGCTTTAGGACTTTCAGGGACATTTTCAGGAGCAGGAATAACTGATGGAATGTCAGAACATTGGACAAATCACTCTTGAGAACTAGAGTCTCTATTATAGGCAAGATGCTGTTAACGCTGGCTCATACATCGGTAGTAAATGCTTCTGAGTCTGCCTAAATTCCATTCCCTGCAAATCCATGATGTATGATCTCAGTTCTTCACACTAACTTTTCATAAGTTCAATCAAAACTTTTTGTTGTGTGCATCCTCACTATCTCTCCTTATTTTAATGGATTGAAAGGTTTGCTGGTCTTATCATAGTAGGACTTCTGGGACAAATGCTTTTTTAGAATTTGGGCTTTTACTGCTTTTTTGTTTGTAGCACATGAAACCAACAAATTCTTATTGCTTGGTAGTGTGGTTTGGGTTTGTCTTGACATGAATCTCTGGGCAGGTGAACCAAGTAGATTATCACAAGGAATGTTTCTGAGATTAAGCAAGTTTAGAAAAACATCAATATTGTCACATTTGGATTTCCCTAAACAGCTGTTTTGCACTTTGAACTGCAAGTTCAGCCAAGCCATTTAATTGCAGGTATTCAGGACTACTTGTGATATGTTTCAGCAAATTTTTTTGAACTGCTGACCTGTAAACTGTGAACCATTGTAAGAAATGGCTGTGCAGACTACCATGGACAGAAAAATGTCTCTTCAACTTAGTAATTGCAATATTGGACATTAGGTTAGGAAGTAGGTGAATCTTGAACTAATTTGAATAAGAATCTACTAATACTAAATGTTGACCATTCCACTTGAAGATATCTGTAGCTGTTGTCGACCAAGGTAGTCCAGGAGTCTGGTTAAATGAAGTGGTTCTTTCTGTTGATGCAGTTTGATACGATTACATACAGAACAAGATGAAAGTTGTTTCTCGATATCGTTTGACGTAGAAGGCCAACATACTAGTCCTCTCATCCTTCTTTTCATAGAATCACTTCCTCCGTGGCCACGATGCAAGATCTTAATACTCTTGTTGCAAAGATTTTGGAACAATCACGTTTGGACCTTTCATGATGATACCATTCTCTGACAAAATCTCATCTTTGTAAGGAAAATACTGCTGCATATCTGCTGGTAAACAAGATTGCTTGAAGGCCATCTGTGACTGGTAAAGAGGCTGTGTATCTGAAGAATCGGGTCTGAAGCTGTGAGCTCATCAAGACATGTAGAAGAAAAATGTATCACTTTCATGACTTCAAAATCAGGGTGCTTGTTCTCATGCTGTTCAGTGGTTTTCCTTGGTGATCGGGATAAAGTATCAGCAAGATAAAGACGTTTTCCTTTTGTGTAAACGATTGAAATTGCACTTTTGCAATTTGAACATCATGTGTTGCAATCTCACAGGAGCTGTGTGCATTCGCTTTCTCAAAGAATGACAAGAGGCTGGTGGTCAGTTTCAATCTGGATAGGTCAGCCATAAATATAATCATGGAACTTCAAGCATGCAAACACAATTGCCAAGAGCTCTTTCTCAAGCTGGCATGCTGCATCTTGGTTTGGGTAAGAGTTCTCAATGCACAGGTTACTGGTCTACCCTCTTGAAGAATGAGTTCACCAAGACCGAACTTAGAAGCATCGCAGGAAAGAGTTACTGGTTTGTGAACATCATAGTAGCATCTGTTTCAGAACAGCAAATGTTCTTTGGTGGTGGTCTGAAAGTTGGCACAGATCTGGAGTGAACATGCCTAAATAACTGACCATGCCAAGAAAAATGTTGCAGGGCTTGGACATTGTCTAGAGCTGGCATCTCAAGAATAGTTGCAGCAAAAAAGTTGTCAGTTGCTTTAATAGTCCACAAAGAAGCAGTATAGGTAAGCGCTTTTGCAGTTGCCTGGTTCCTCAGACCATAATACAAAGACAGTTAACCAAGATGCATTTATACATTACTACAGCCAATGATGTCATCTTAATTAATGAGGCAGATTCCTTTTCTTAAGAGCAGGTTTTAAAGAGATGACACTCTTTAGACCTGGAGGGGCATATGCTTTAAAATCAATTATCCACCTGAGTTCCACACATTCTGTTTCATTACTCACATCACCTTCTCTTAAATTTTCTAGGATTTTTTGTAGCACTAAAAATTTAAAACTATGGTTGTCTCCTGCTTCTAAAACATGCTTCGCCAGTGCATTTGTCAATTTCGTATTACGTATATCATTTAGATGTTCCAGTACCCTCTCCTTCAACATATGATTAGTTTTTCCGACATAGAAACCTTCACATAGTTTGCATTTAGCAATATATACTATGTTTCTAGTGGAACAATCTGCATAGAATGAGAGTTCTATATGGTCCTTAGAAATGGGATGCATCACCATACAAACTGGCCAAATACTAGGGCAGGCTTTGCAAGCTCTACATGCATGAGTTCCTCTACGCTGTGATACAAGATGTTCCTTGCATCTGTTCTGCTTGTAACAAAGTTGCTGCTTCAAGTTTTTGCATTTTTTAAAACTAAACCTAGGGGTAGAGTCTATTACCATGCTTATTTTAGGATCTGTTAACAAGATGGGCCAGTTTCTTTTCACTACCTCACAAACTCTACTTACCCCTGCTGAATACGTTAGACACATCCTATTCTTCACCTTCATACTAGATGATGTTCCTCTCCCTTCTTTGATGGAAGTTTGTTCTGAATAATATGGTCTGGTTTTTGTTCTATCCATTTTATCAACCTCTTCCACACCCTTCTGTATGTCCTCAGATTCTCAAGAATAGTTGTTTGCTTGGAAGGATCTGGTCTTAAGCCTGAACTGGTAAACAAATGACCTACATAAATAACTTCCCTTAGCCTGAATTTACATTTCTGAGGATTAAGCTGAAGATTCACTTCACGAGCTCTGTCCAAAACTTTCTTGAGGTTTCCATCAAGTTCAAATTCACCATTGCCTCCTACAAGAATATCATCTACTATTATTGCACATGGAGAGCCAGGAAAAATTTGTTCCATCACATGTTGAAAGATGTCACTGGCAGAATGTATTCCAAATGGCATTCTCAAATATCTGTACCTTCTGAGTGGTGCACTGAACATGGTTAGCAATGAAGATTTTCAATCAAGTAAAATTTGCCAAAATGAAATTTTTGCATTTGAGACAGAAAAAAAGTGGCATTTGGCATGAGGGCAACAACTTCCTCAACTGTTTGCATATGATGATGAGTTCTCTTTAATGCTTTGTTCAAGCCTGTTGGATTATTACATATTCTAATATCATCTGAGCTTTTCTTATGAGCTACTACCATGGAAGATGCCCATTAAGTTGATTTTTCTATTGGACAAATTACTCCTAGCTGCACCATTCTATCTATCTTGGCCTTAACTCTGTTATGTCTAGCTACTGGAACATTCTGTGCTGGTCTGATGACTGGTCTTGGCTCAGGGTCTAACTTCATGAAGTACACAACAGGGAGTTTGTCTAATTTGTCTGTGAAAATATCAACATACTCAGAAAAAAATAGTCTGGGCAAAATTTTGAACTGTTCTCATTCAAGCTTTTATGGTGGATTTCTTTATTAAATGAAAGCAGTCCCATTTTCAAACTGTCTGTGAGGCCTAATAATGACTGCACATGTCTCTTGACTACGTAAAACTGCAGAGCATAGCTTTTCCTAGCAAAGTAACATGAAAGAACTACTGAGCCTTCAATTTGAATTTCTTTACCACCATAAGCAACAGGCTTTGCACACTTTGCCAGATCAAGTTGTTCTGCTTTTACTGTAGCAAACGTTTCTGCTGACATGACATTGCACTTTGAACCACTGTCTACATTGAGCTCTACAGGTCAATCCAAACAGCACAAAAGATTTCATTTTTTGCCCGCAAATCTACTGCATTGAATATGTCACCAAGCACAGACATACCATCAACATAAAAAGTGGGGTTGCGGCTTTCTAATTGATCAACTTGCCTCTTCAAAAATGTTTAATAATAGAATGAGCCTGGTTTGATTTACAAAATGTTTTGAAATGATTCCACTTTTTGCAAGAATGACACTGTCAACCAAAAGCTAAGCACTTTTTCTCGTTTGGGCTCATGGTTACCACCACAGTTACAACAGTTGATTATGAGGCTAGCCGCAGGTTTTGTTGAGTTACCCCTGTTCTTTGCTGCATGTACCCTGGGTTTTGCTGGAGCTTTGCTGCATGTACCCTGGGTTTTGCTGGAGCTCAGACTGTGGGACTAGTTGTGGCCACCACACCCTTTGGCCTGTATCTTTTAACCTCATGCTACATACTCTTAACATTAGCACTAGAAGAAGCCACATACATGCTTTAATCATTTGTAAGCATCCTGATGTGCCTTTGTGTAAGCTCATATATCTGACAAGTCTCTATGGCCTTATTCACAGTTAAATCGCTGTCTCAAAGCAATATATTTCTTACTGTATTATTATTATTAATACTACACACAAGTCTGTCTTTTTTTCATCTCCTCTCTCAGATCACCAAATCTGCAAGTTTTATTCTTGTTTCTCAAATTGGTTATATATCCTGCAAAAGTTTCACCAGGCTTTTGATCTCTTGTGTAAAATAAGTGCCTTTCCATTTCGGGGTTATGCATTTCTCTAAATTTATGTTTTAAGCACTCAGGGTCTTCCTGCATTTCAACCAGTACAACAGTATGGCAGTTTCCCCTTCCCTGCAAACACAGCAGGTGCATACACAAATGAATGTTCTCTTTCCCTGGCTTCTGACCCAGCTAAATTAAGCAGAATTAATGCCAGTGTATGTGCGCCTTTGTCAGAAAAAACAGCCTGTATGATAATGTTGTGGTCTTGCTCAAGCACTCTCCAATTTTCTGTAGTATTATCAAACACGAGGACCAGATTTACAAAAGCCTTCTGCCATGCCCACAAATTATAGTTTAAACACAATGCAGTCTTGTCCCTTGTTATTATGTATGAACATTCATACACACCAGGTACTTGTAATAATGTTCAAATGCACAATAATCTTTTCAGAAGACTGTACCTTGTGAAATTCTCTTTGAAATAACTGTGCTTTGCAAAATAACTGCACTGCAGTACGGCACACACTTGCCAACTGTTTGCACACTTCAAATACTCGAAATAGCTTTAGTTAATGTGAAAAAGTAGTACATTGTGGAAAAATACAATTGGTTTCTCTTTTTATACATTTTGTGCAATTTGGATTTTGTTTCAAACGTTTTCGTAATTATTGCAAATATTTTTGTCAATATGTCACATTTTCGGACATTTTGTTTAATTAGAAATTCATTTTGGGTGTTTTGAATGCTTAATTTTATATTCATTATGAAAAAAATAATTTAAGCGAGTTTTAGTACCTGGAAATTCATTTCTGACCTGCTTGCGAGTCATTGGAGCGTGGGATGATCCACTCATTATATTCTTCCATTTCTAACTGTGTTCCTCATGGTTTTGATTGTGGTTCCCATTCTGACATCATGTCATTCATCTAGTATATCTGAATAAGACGATGAGGCTTGGGTGTTTAAGTTGTCTATTACACACAAGCACATCAGGATGGATGGCAGGAACATTAAACTTAAATAAACTGACTGACTGACTACACTCATACATGCCATCACTCTGGCTGCTCACTCAAAATGGCACTCTTACTTGCACGTGCTCAGTACTTATATGCACATGCCCACTGACTGGAATGCTACTTAAAGGTACGTCACACACACACTGATGTACATAAACCAATTTTCTCTTCCAGTCCTAACTTGCAGTTTTGGAGTGACTGACTTGCCCCAAAAGGTGTTGGACAGATTAGACAGGAAAACAAGAAGGATGCTTCATGCTCATTAAACGATTTATAAAATTCAGTGCATACCAAGACTATATATACCCCATAATGAAGGAGGTGTGGGCCTACTTGAAATTGATTACATGGCTAGATCTGCAATCGTGGGACTGCACACATATCTGCTGACCTCACAGGACCCAAACATAGTGAAGGTTTAGAAACACGAGGAGAATAAATATAAGAAGACTTCCTTGCTTAGTCTGGCAGAAGCATATCAGTATCAAGCAGGAATGGAAATTAAACCACCGGTAGATGAAAACCAGGCAGCAACTAAATGTGCCAAAAAACAAAAGAAAGAATATAAGGTGAAGGATCAGATGAGAAGGGAAGAAATGTGGAAAGTGGGTAAATATAGTGGCAAGTATAGAAAACTCCTGGAAGAACCTCATGTTGGTCAGGATCGAACGCAGGAATGGTTAAGGAGAGGCAAATTCAAACCAAAAAATGAAAGATTAATATCGGCGGCCCAAGATAGTGGGCTATGTACACATCAATTTACAAAGTCCATTAAATGTGGGAAAAACGGATAAATGTAGGTTTTGTAAAACAGAATTGGGAACAGTTGTACGCTTCATTGCTGGTTGTGCTATACTAATACAGAAGGACTGTATACTGAAAGGCATAATAATATGGCAAGACTGTTGCACTGGGGATTGTGCAAACATTATAATATTGAAGTAGCTAAAAAACACTGGAAACATAAACCACAAAGCATCATAGGAAATGTAGTCTTCATCACATGGGATCACCCATTCCAGACAGTTTAAAAAGTACATGTGAGAAAAACCAGTTACAGTGGTCCACGAAAAGAAGACAAAAGTAGCACCGATCATTGAAATCACTACACCTAGTGACTACAGTGTCTTGCATACAGAGAGACACAAAGTCATAAAATATCAGGATTTGCTGGCAGAAACAAGAGCATTGTGGACAAAAGTAACCCATACAGTTTTGATAGTCATAGGAGCAATGGGTCTTATTCAAAATAATCTACAATCATATTTAGATATGTTACCAATTTATGTAACTTCAGACGAATTGCAGGAGTCATTACTAGGCACATTGCGGGTGCTGCAAAGAGCACTTCTGGCTGATATCAAAGATTAACATAATACTAATTTCATGATCTTTAATCACACATTGACTTAGGAATGGGATCATTCCTGTCATGGTGTTAGGAACCCAAAAGATTTGGAGAAAATAAAAAATATATATATTATATACATAAAGTAGCAGAATGCATTTTAACAACTAAGCCAATATGAAAATGGAGAAAGGAGATTTTGCCAATAGGGATGACTGCAAGCAGAAATTAGGTAAGAGGGGCTGGAATTTACTGGAGAAACCTGTCAATTGAACCAAGATACTTAGGACAAATAACTCTAGCAGGAAAGGTAATAGAATGGGATGAGACCAAGTGCAGACTAGAGACTACCTTCCCGACCATGGCTTGATCTGAGAGTACAGATAAAGAAAAAGGGGTAGGGGAATTTTAAGTAAAAGACCCACTCTGGCAGACTTTAATAGCTGCTTCAGTTCTAGATTTAGCTGGAAAAAGTAATAATTAGCAGATCATATGAATATCGCATGATAATTATAAGATTCAATCAGAGAAGGTTTGAAAAGTTTGGGAAGAGATACTGGAAAAGCAGTTTACAAGAACTCAATGGGAAAACTTATGTATGGCTTCCAAGTATGCAGCCATGTCCAGAAGGTTTAGAATCTTTACTTGGACATGTTTGCAGAGGTATTTTTATGCACCAAGCAGAATTTTCCTCAGGTGGACAGCAAATGTTGGAGGTGTGATGCAGAAGAAAAAGGTAGCTGGGAACATATGTTTTGGGAGTGTAAGAGTTAGCAGATTTTAAACATTTTCCACAGAGTACCTTATCAGAAATATCGGATAAGAAAAAGGCTGTAATTAGGGAAATTATTTGTTTTGAGCAGGGATATAGGATCTGAATTGCCTAGACATAGTAAGGCCTTTTAAAGTTGCTTTCCTATTTGCAGTTGGTGTTTTCACTCTTGCCTTTTATAACAGCTGAAAGCTGGGCATTTATTAATATAGCGTAATGAATAAATGTGGGCATAATTTAATTTCACTGTATTAAAGATTTCCATTTATTTCCCTTACCACATTGCCAAACCTCTCTGTCTAAGATAGAGAATAAATACGTCTATATTTCAAATTAACCTCGTTTCTTCTGCCTGTGACCATGATCTCCTCATCTTAGTCACTACCCAGAGTTATTAACCAGAGGTCAGGATGGTGGGGTGTAGAGTAACCAGTAAACTGAGAGCTTTATCCTGTTACTCAGTTCTCTCACAATGACTACACTTTTGTGCAATGCCTGCAGTACTGCTTCTGTTAATTACCACAGTACTGCCCCTTCTGCAACCATTTTCTTGTCAGTCTCCCAGCCTCCTCCACTTTTACTCATGGTGATGTCTCTTAAGATTCATAAATTCTCCAGCAGAGGTAGTTGTTACCGTTCAACTGTACAGTGCAGTGCACTCTTTTCAAAAACAGAACAATGACCTGTAATTTGAAAGTGCTAACTTTCATTTTAGACATTCTGCACTCAATACTTGAGACTAATAGAACTACATGTTCTGCACACCACAAGGCGCTCGCCTTCATATCCTGAAACAGCATCCTGTGCAGACCTTGGCAGTGGCTTTATATCCTATCCATGATAATCATAAAAAGGGCAGAATTGAGGAGTCTCATAAACTTGAGGAGGGACAAGACACACTCTTGCAAAAGGCAAAGTCCTTCGCTGACCTTGTATGTATTTGGCTTAATGTTGAGAATGTAGACTCAACTCTCCCCCCCCCGAAATACAAGGACTGAGTGGCACTCACCAGTGGCCAATGGATCCCATATTACTGTAACACTCCCAGAAGACAAGTATGCAGCTGTACACCACCTCTAAATCCTGAAAGCACACATGGATACCACTGACAAACTCCCATGACCAGTTTGCCATTTGTGCATGAACAATGAGTTAGTTCAGTGCCAGGATAGACTCTGTAATGCTTCTTTTTGATTATTGGATAAGGTCTCCTTCCCAGTAACCTATAATATGCTTATTCAGGGAGGCTGAGAAGTGTGCTCTGTCTGTCTTTTCCCCTTTATTCGGAAATGGGACCACTTCCCCATTTTTTCATTCAGATGCTATAATCTTAGCTGTCCATGCAACGCTGAAAATCTGTATAACCCAGAAAGTCCACCAGTAAGTAGAGCCTTCATCATCTCCGTCTGGATCTCATTCTCTGCCGCAACCCTGCCATAACTTGCCAAAGTAATCTTATCTACTGAAATGGAGCCAGATTCACCATCTAATTTTGGCACTGATTCCTCAGAGAAGAACATGCTCACTGTACTGAGGAGTTCTGCAAAGTGTTTCTTCTATCTCTGCACTGTGTCTCTAGTTGAGGCCAGAGTTTCACCATCCTTGTTGAGAACAGCATTGACAATATCCCACTTCCATCTCTTGTGTCACTGGATGGTTTGCCAGAAACTCTTAGAGGCCATATGATAGTCATAATGCTAAGCCTCTCGAAACTCCCTACACAGCTTAGCCTTTGCTTCAGTGGCTGCCACAGCTGCTGGCTTCCTTGTTTGTCAGTACTTAACCAATTACATCTGGAGACCTCTGCTACAAGCAGCACATGAAAGCTGTCTTTCTCACAGTTGGTATCTATGAACAGATTCAAGAACTGCTCCCATGACAGTTGCTGACTACCTTTTGGCCCCAATTATTTGCCAATGTCTCTCTTAATGACTTCTTAAACAAGTGTCCATAGAGATTCCACATCTCTGACACCCCCTGGTACATACAAGAAACTCTTCTAAAGGTAGGAGTTCAACTCATCCAGCACAGAAATATTAGCAAGATATTCTCGGGCCACCCTCAATATATGTTTTGAGTTTCTCATGTCCATCCATTTTTGAACTCATCACCTGATGGCAGCCAATTGACAGCTTAGCACCCTGTTGAGCAGGTGCGCCAAACATGTCATCACAAACCAGGTGACATGACAATAGAGTCATTCATTGATTAGTGGCCCAAGGTACTCAGGTGACAAGTAGACTTATGACTGTCCTTGTGTTTCAACATGCTGATTAACAACCATCCTTGACTAGTACAGAAGTTCAAAAGCGATTTACTTCTTGGATTCAGATCAGGCCATCTGTTTCTCCCTGTTATACGCCACCAGTTGTCTTCATCATTCCACCCTGACCACTGAAGTTTCCAAGTGGAACTGTAGAGTCCATATGCGGTTACCCTCTGAGCTCTGCAGTCACATGGTCTTTAAGAAGGCTGACTGTGCTAGCTGTTAGGAGCATGTGCGGAAATAACAGGCAACAGACTTGCAAATATCCCCACCTACCTGCACCCTCCCCTCCTGAGTGTTACCTCCAGGTTAAGAGAGTATGAGAGAGACCACACACAGTCATGAAATCTGATTCAGGAACCAATACTTTGTATCTAGTTAAGACAAACTACATCTACATAATACTTTTGAAATTATCACTGAAGGTCTTTATCCTTTCCCAGTCGTAAGGTGAAAGTCTGTATCCAACAGCTGTATTCCACTTCTTTGATCTTATCCATGGTACTCTCTTACACTTGACCCCCCCCCCCATATTTCTTCTATTGTCTGTGAGCACACATGAGGGCATTCATTTGGGGGGGGTGCTGAAGCTGGTTAGGCTTCATGGGTTATACAGACACAAGGGTCTTACAAGCAAACAACTTTCTCAGGCCTGGCACTAGGACTGGATCCTGATACCTTGCTCTGGGTGAGATGCTCAGATTCTTTAAACAGCCACAAAGCATTCTATAGCTATGTCAAGAATCTCAGTGGCAATGCCCAGATCTGCTCTGAGTTACAGCACAATGGTACTAAATATACAGAACCAACTGATATTGCCAACATCCTGGCAGATAGGTTCAGTGCTAACTTTACCCCCCTCTCATCCCCTAAAGGGCCCATCTCTATACCGGAAGAATGCAAAGTTCCTGTAATCACAGCTGCACAGGTAAAAAACACACTCTCCAAAGCCAAGGACACAACATCCATGGGACCTGACAACATCCCAGGCTGTGTTCTACATGAACTATAGAATGAACTAGCACCCCACCTAAATACCATGTTCAGTCATAGCCTCACCTCAAGCTTTGTGCCCACTGAATGGCGCACAGTGATAATTATCCCTCTCCACAAAAGGGGAGCCACCATGGACCCCATGAACTAGCGCCCCATTAGCCTGACAAGCCTGGTCTGCAAGGCTATGGAACGTATCATCATGGAACTTATAAACAATGACATTGGTAATCTCCAAACTTTGGACACCACCCAATTCGGTTTTGTAAAAGGCAGATCATGTCTCCTAAACTTGATAGACTTCTTTGAAGCGGTCACCAAAGCCGTAGATTAGAGTAAGGTAGTTCACACAGCCTATCTAGATCTCACCAAGGCTTTCGACACCATCCCCCTCTGGAGTTATATATAAACTCACTAAGCTAGGTATAAATCGATCTTACTGTACGTAAGTCTAGTATCTCCTAATCACCCTCATCAGCTCCATGGTTCCCCATGCCCTGCCCTGATAGAGTTACGTTTTACTTTTTACTGTAAGCAAATAATATCCTTCCCTAGTTAATTGACCCCAGAAAGTCCAAAGTAGCTCTGCTGACCCGCAGTACTTTATCATTACTTATTGGCTTCTATACTGACTAATAGTTTTTTTCCTACCTTCTCCTCCATCTCCTTAGCTCTTCCCGCTCCGTTCACCCTACGGGCTCATTCCGCTCCCCTACCCTGCCCCCAGTTCTCACCCACCCTCACGACTTCTACAGTTATACTCAACAAACCACGCCCACCTCTCCCATACTAATTAACTTACCTACTTTTACCACTTAACTCCTCAATTAATCTTAACTTACCAACCCTCACCTTCACTCCACCCACTATGTTTACACTCTTCACTTAAAGGTCTCTAAATATCTTCTCTAACTTAAACCTACACCCTAATCATAACTTACTTAACACCATGCCTTTCAAACTACTGACATTTATAACTTTAACCCTTTCATTGATTTCCCTATCCTATGCCTGCTACCTCACCAGACCTATTTACACCAACCCCTCTCCCTCATTTCACTCAGCCATCTCATTTCCTGTACAACATACACACTCTTCCACCTACATATCCCCTAACCTCTATTCTCTCAATAACATTTTACTCTTCTCCTATAAACTGTTACCATACCTCCAACCTTCTACTCAAATTCTTACCAGCCCAATCATTACAAACACCATCTCAAGCAACTCCATAACCTACAAACCACTTACCAAACAACTTAAACACCTCTTCACCTACATTCCCCAATTTATTTCTATCCTTGCCTCGGGTGACATACACCCAAACCCTGGCCTCGCCTCACCTCTCAGCTCTCCTTCTCCATCTCCTCCTAAGTCAACTTGCAGATCTCTCTACTTCACAGCACTAAATGCCCAAAGCATTTGTAACAAATTCCCAAACCTCCATGCCTGGCTTTTCCAGAACAAAGCTGACATTCTTTCCATCAATGAGACCTGGCTTAAACCACATATAACAGATTCAGAACTTATACCATCCAACTATTGCATACTTAGACATGATAGAACACACAAAAAAGGGGAGGTGTCAGTCTCCTCTATTCCTCATCTCTCTCAGTCACCGCATACTCCAAACCTATCCCCAGATTTGGCAAAGCTGAATTGCTACTAGCCCTCCTTCAAATTAACAAACAAAAATCCATTGTCCCAGCCACCCTTTATATCCCTCCCAGTGACAATATTACAATCCTCAAAGACATTCTCTCCCAGCTCTCATCTAATATAACAAAGGAAACTATAATCCTAGGAGATGTTAATATTAATTGGGACACTATCCAATCTCCAACGAACTCCTTAAATATAAACCTATATAACTTCACCCAACTTATTAACTCACCAACCAGGCTGTCCAAAGACTCTGCTACTGGTAGCATCCTGGACTGGATTCTTGTTTCCCATCCTCATTACATCTCTAATAGTGGAACCCTTCCTGATCCATTAGGTGATCACATGCCCACTTTTGCCCTTCACCTTCCCTTCCTCATACAACTCAGCCACACTTACACTACTACTAGATCCCTAAAATACTTTAATCCCAGTGCCTTCCCTGACACTCTAAAAAGAGCCAACTGGAGCCCACTAAAAACTTTACCCCTGGATCATGCCATTACCTATTTCAACACAACGTTCTTAAGTCTACTAGACATCTTTGCCCCTAAGAGAACTAAATGCACAAAAAGCAATTCCATACCTTGGCTAAATAAAATACCCTAGCCACTATGTGACAACGAGATAAAGCCTGGAAGTGCTACCATAAAACTAAGACTGCTTTTTCCCTCAATGAATATAAGACACTGCACAATAAAGCAAAGAAACTTATTAACTCTGACCGTAAAACCTACTTCACCACTCTCCAAACAGAACATAATAACAACCCTAAAAAGTTCTGGGATGGAATCTTCTCCCTTCTAAATCCTGGTAAAAAAGAAACCCCCTGCCCCAACCAAAATGCCTCTGACTCTGATCTAGCTACCGAACTCAACTCATTCTTTATCGACTCCATACTAAAACTAACATCATCCTTCTCTAATAACCTATCTACCCCACAACAACTTTCACCTATCTCCTTCTCCTCCAATACACCTAGTTCCCTACCTCCTCCCTTCTCTATTAACCCTATCCCCATCTCTATCATAAAAAAACTCCTTCAAAAATTGAAACCCTGCTCTAATGCCCCTGATGAAATACCCTTCTACTTCCTAAAAATAGCATCCGAAGCCATTGCCTTCCCAATCTGCATCCTAATAAATCGTTCAGTCTCTGAAAGCTATGTTCCCCAGCTCTGGAAAAAGGCCTACATCATTCCACTACACAAGGGGGGGAATAATAATGACATTTCCAATTTCCGTCCCATTGCTATCTTGTCCCCCATTTCAAAAGTCCTCGAAAAATGCATCCACCTACAACATCTACCTTATCTCACAAATCACAGCCTCCTTACTCCTACCCAACATGGATTTTGTCCAAGCCACAGCACCACAACAGCCCTCCTCTCCTTCCTAGAAACTATAAACAAAGCCCGAGACTCTGGTCATATTGTATCTACACTCCTCCTAGACCTTTCTAAGGCCTTCAATACCATCTCTCACACCCTTCAATACCATCTCTCACACCCTTCTTCATACTAATCTCTCTAAACTAAATCCGTCACATTCCTCTATTAATTGGTTTACCAGTTACCTATCCAATAGGCAACAAGCAGTTAAATGGAAAAAAGTTATCTCCCCTTTCCAAAACACACTCACAAGGGTCCCCCAAGGCTCAATTCCTGGCCCCCTTCTTTTTAATATTTTCATTAATGACTTCTACCAGGCTATCCCTAGCACCAGCCTCATCCAGTACGCAGATGAGACTACCATAATCTGTTCTGCAACTTCCACTAACTGCACTAATAAAATTAACCCAGGATGCCTTCTCCTCCTCAGAACAATGGATACTAGAAAACCATCTAGCACTAAATGCTACTAAAACAGAACTTATGCTATCCCCCCCCAATGTATTACCCTAGACAAAAGCTCTTTTTCCATTACCAGCAAAGATAACATTCCTCTTGAAACAGTCTTCACTGCTAAATTACTAGGAATACTCATTGATGACCAACTAAACTTTGACAGCCATATCCAGATGAACATCAAAAAAGCTCACAAAAAACTCGGCATGCTTTATTGCCACTATCACTTCATCTCTCCCTCCACCCGACTCACTCTTGCAGTCACATACCTCATCCCCTCCCTCTTGTTTGGTGCCTCCATCCTTACTAATCTGCAAGCCTCCCTTAAATCTAAACTGTCCTCCTGTTACTATAACATTTCAAAATTTGCAACCGGCCACAGGTCCAATACCCACCACTGTATCTCCTTGCACCAACTTAACTGGCTCGAATTGCCAACTATCTTATCTACGTGCAACTTAAACAAGCACACAAACTTATTTTTAAACCTCAAAAAACAAAACGTGGAAACAAAACGAAGCAAGCCACTGGTGAGCACACAGGCTGTTTATTGAAATTATCAGTAAGCGCTTTCGGTGGGAAAAATAAGCCCACCTTCTTCAGACTGAGAAATTTTCAAGTATCAAACACATTATTTAAATACTTAATTTAAAAACAATTAACCAATAGAATTTCTCATCTTAATAAATGCATCCTAATTGTATCTTATTTATATAAAAACCTGAACTGTTTGATAAACAAGGCTTTGAGTTCCTTAGGTCTCTGATTAACTTTTATGGCAATGAAATCAACAGCTTACAGCAGGAACTTATAGGATTGGAAGCCTCTTTACAACAAGACTCAGATTTCATAGATATAAATATGATTATCTGAGAATAATTTCCAGTATTGAGGCATCTATATCTAAAATGCTAGTTAATTAAAAAAAAAAAAAAAAAAAAAGATTGACAGAGATGTCTTGGATTACAAAAATAAGAAAGCTTACCCTGCCCCTCCTTTGGGTCAAGGTCCCCTTGGTTTTGTACCCCGTAAAGGCCGAATGTCGGAGTGATGAGGAAGAAATCGAACAGGGTTTTCCCAGGGCCAGGGACAGACAGACCAATACGGGGGGCAGGAACAACAATGGTTACAACAATCGAGGAAAGACACAGAGGAAGAAGAGGGGGAACCAACGGAGGAGATAATTTTATCTCCTTCCAGTATGGCACCCACCATTTATTCCAACGAACAGGGTGATTTTCACATCTATAACTACACCATTTTAACAATAAATATGGAAATGGTGGACTTTTTTTCTAAAGGGCTTACCTTTGTGCCGGACAAAAGGTGTGACATTGTAAAAACTATTATTGATTTAAAAATGTACACACGTAAATTGAATTTAGTTCATTGTCTAGGGAACACCCCTTCCTTGATTAATGTCCACAGAGGGGCCAGCATATTCAACCCCCCTTTAAATGGATTCATTAACATCTTTGAGAGAATATGTGAACAAGATCTGAGAGCAATGGCATCTGGTAGGGCAAATTCATTACATTCAAGGGCCAGGTGTGGTTTGAACATCTCAGACACAGAACTGGCCTTTTTAAAACTATTGAATGAATGTAATATTAGAGTCATGGCCCCCGACAAAGGGGGAGGTCTCATACTGATGGATGAATATGCGTATGAGAATAAGATGGAACAACACCTGAAGTCTAATAAATATGCACCGTCCAGTTTGAATGAAATCAACATGGCATACAAGAAAATAAGGGGAATTTTAGATGACCTTTTTTTAGAGGGAACCATTGATACTGACATGTTCCATTTCCTCAGTATGCCAGCCCCAAGAATTCCCACCCTTTTTGGCACCCCAAAAATCCACAAAGACGTAATAAACCCGCCATTTAGGCCAATTGTAGATGGGAGGGGTTCTATCACATACGCGTGTGCCAAAGTGGTGGATGAGATTTGAAAACCTTTATTGAGAGAAGAATCACAGATCTGCAGGGATTCATGGGGCTTTTTGGATGACATAAACCACCTAAAATTTGACATAAATGCAATTTTTCTATTAGTAGACATCAAAGATTTATACATGGTAATACCCCATAACATAGGCATCGAATGGACCATTGACTTCATGGTCAGCAAAGGTGCAACCCAGGGGCAAACCTACCTGGTTGAAACCCTGTTGGAGTTAGTACTGACCAACAATTTTTTGGTTTTTAAAAATAATTACTACTTACAGAAAACGGGGATAGCGATGGGTTCTCCATGTAGCTGCACTTTTGCAAATAGTGTCCTTGCCTATTGGGAACATCATTTTCTATTCGAGAATTCCATGTATAAACAGCATGTATCTTGGCACACCAGGTACCAAGATGACATGTGTTTTTTGTGGAAAGGGCCCCATGACCTGGTACCACAATTCATTGAAAGCTTGACACATATGACTGAATTTCTTGAATTTACTTACACAATTGGTCATGATGAAATAGTATTCTTGGATGTCAAGTTAATTAAAGATACTCAATTTAATAAATATAAATCCACAATTCATAGAAAACCCACATTCTCTAATTGTTATCTGCATTTTACCAGCTCTCTTCCCTATCATCAAAAACGCAGCGTAGTAAAGGGACAATATGTGAGAGCTGCAAGAATGGTTTCAGATGACGAGGATTTCAAGAAAGAATGTGACTTCTTGGGTAACATGTTTCTAAAGAGAGGCTACCCAGGAACATTTATACAGGAAATCAAAGAAGAGGTGGTGAATAAAAGGGGAAACGGTCATTTCCGTCCTATTTTAGATGGAGGGAGTATTTCAAACACAGATGGTACAATTTCAACCCAAATCCCCCCATTAGTTTTCTCTTTACTTATTGTATTGATTTTAAATCAATAAAGGAAATCATTTCCAGAAACTGGAGAATTTTACATGAGGACAAATCTTTGGTTAAACCTATTGGAACTCAGCCTAGTTTTACTTACAGGAAGGGGTTGCATTTTAAAAAATCTGGTCGAAAGATCTAAAGCCAATAATAATAATAGGGGGAATAGTGGGATGACGAAATGTGGTATGTGCACATATTGCAGACATATTCTACCTGGGGGGAGGATAAACATCAATGGGAAAACAGTTTCAATTAATGACAAGTACAACTGTGATTCTAAGGGGTAATGGCGCCCCTGTAGAGAATGCTTGGCATTTTACATTGGCAAGACCGACAGACCCCTTAAGAAAAGGATATACGAATAATAATAATAGGGGAATAGTGGGATGACAAAATGTGGTATGTGCACATATTGCAGACACATTCTACCTGGGGGGAGGATAAACATCAATGGGAAAACAGTTTCAATTAATGACAAGTACAACTGTGATTCTAAGGGGGTCGTGTACGCGGCCACTTGTAGAGAATGCTTGGCATTTTACATTGGCAAGACCGACAGACCCCTTAAGAAAAGGATATACGAACATCTTTATGCCATTAGTAAATTTGATATGAATAACGCATTAGCTAAACACATTCATTCCCATCCGGACCACAGTTTTGCATTCACAGTCATTCAACAAGTGGTTCCCACAATTAGGGGGGGTCCGGAGCAACTTTGGTTAGAGGAGCAAGAATTACTTTGGCAGATAAGAACTTCTGCTTATGTCCCTCCAGGGTTGAATGAGGCGGTCTCAATAAAATGCATTCTCAAGCTTAGGGCCCTGAAAAGATAAAAGGAATAAAAAGTACATAAGAATAAAAAGTACACAAGAAGAATAAAAAAGAATAATAGTTTAATACATTTCAGATCAAGGCAAAGTTTATGTTTATATTTAGACCTAGCTGGTTCTTTTATATTCCAGATTCTTCATATGGGAGCTCAATTAAATTACTTTTAGAGATTTTCTTTTTAATTTAAAAAAACATGACTGTTGTTTCACGCATTAACAATGAGGGGTTCTTCTAAGTAAAAATTCCAAATGGTGAAAATGATTTTCGTTCCATGTAAAACATAACAGTCCTTAGGACGTCATTCAACTGTCATGAACTTTTCATCAATACATGCATTTTTTGTATTTTTAAATAATTCATATTTTAAGAAATTTATTCATATAAATATAATTTGAGCCTACAAGCAATCAACAATAGTAGTATTAATATGTGAGGGCTCAAAAATAGGTTACTTTCAATTTACAATTAAGTTTTTGTTTTGTGAATGTGGTCCACACAATTCAACTTGTGGTACATACATATATATATATATATATATATATATATATATATATATATATATATATATATATATATATATATATATATATACACACACATACACATATTTTTTATATAAGGAAACATATTTTTTTTTTTATTATTATTTCCATTTCATTCATGTTAAATCAGGAATTGCAGGGTGACTTTTTGGTTGGGTAAGATTTTTAGTTAAATAAGATACTGCGGTTTTTATATAAATAAGATACAATTAGGATGCATTTATTAAGATGAGAAATTCTATTGATTAATTGTTTTTAAATTAAGTATTTAAATAATGTGTTTGATACTTGAAAATGTCTCAGTCTGAAGAAGGTGGGCTTATTTTTCCCACCGAAAGCGCTTACTGATAATTTCAATAAACAGCCTGTGTGCTCACCAGTGGCGTGCTTCGTTTCGTTTCCACGTTTTGTTTTTTTGTGGTTTTACCAGTTTCAGTATTTTTCCTATTTTTAAATCTCATCTCTGCCCCACCCTCACCTCTACCTTCAAAATGCATCTTCCAAATAGATGCCTTCAGTCCAACTTCCAAGACCTAATAGAACTGCACAAACCCAGCCAACCTCCTGGTAAAAAATCTTCTCTCCTTCTGCTTAGCTCACCATTGGAATTCTTCTCTCTCACCCCATATACGCACCACCAATAATTTCTCTGTCTTAAAAACTCTTCTCCACTCACACCTAACCTCAAAATGGGAATGCTCCTGCTCCCATCCTACATAACATCCCTGTCTGTTTATAATTTCTCCTATCTGCCAGTAGCCTACCTTAGCCATCTAACTCCTGAATACACCTCTTTAACCTATTCCCTGAACAAATCAGCTCTATTCTGTAATTCTGCAGACTTCTCCAATAGGAGACTTCTCACACTCAATCCAGAATATGCCAAGTATTGTAAGTATTGTAAATACTGTTGATTTTGATGCAACTCAAATGTAGAAATTCTGTAATTGGTATTTGCTACTCTATAACTCTGTTACTTATTATTTGTTGCTCTGTTACTCTGTAAATCTGTAACTGTTTTACTTTTACTTATTATTTGTATTTTTGGAGCTCTTCTCCCCAGGACTCCATTGAAAATGGGCTCCTTATGGCCCAATGGACCATCCTGGTAAACAAACTGCAAATAAATAAATAAATAAATAAGTCCCTATGTCACAAGATGGGTTGCCAACTGGCTCACCGACAGAACCCACACTTTGAAAGTAGTAGACTCCAAATCCAGCTTCAGACCAGTGACAAGTGGAGTACCACAGGATTCAGTCCTGGGTCCTCTCCTGTTTGGTATCTACTTCCCTTAAGTACAGGCTAACACAGAAGGTCTTTGGCTAATGAAGTTCGCAGATGACTACAAACTAGGAGCCATAATCAAAACTCCTAATGATGTGGACATCTTACAAAAGGGCCTCACTGAGACAGGTGCTTGGTATCAAAGCCATGGCCTCAAGCTCAATGCCAAAAAGTGCATTGTAATCCCTTTGGTAAAAACTCTGCACCCATGAACTACCACATAGGTGGTAGTCTACTTAACACCGAAAGTGTGATAAGAGACCTTGGTACACAGGTGGACAGTAGTCTCTCCTTTGATAATCACATTGTCACAGTAGTCAGGAAATCCTTCTACGTGGCACACCTCATCAAAAAAAGTTTCTCATCGAGGAAAAAAGAGGTCATTGTTCCCCTCTACTCATTACTCATTAGACCCATTATAGAGTACAGTGCCCCTTTTGGTATGTACCTCACAAGACACCTACAACAACTGGAAAGGCCGCAGAAATACCTCACAAAGAGGATTACCAGCCTCAAACAGATGCCCTACACAGACCGTCTAAAAAAACTCCAGCTTTACTCCGTCGCATAACAATTACTCAGAGGCGATCTCTGCCTAACATACAAAGCTATGTCAAACCCAGAGCTGTTGGACATGCTCCTCTTTAAGAAATCCCAATCCCTCCAAGCTACATGCTCTAGGGACCTAAACCTTGTCACCACAATAAACAGAACATGCTGGAGGGATAGATTCCTGTCCCAGATACTTCCCATACTCTGGAACAAACTACCTATCTATATCAAACAAAGCTCCTCATTAGCACTCTTCAAGAAAAATCTTGATTGGATGGAAGATGGGAAATTCACCGTGGGGATCACTTCTGTGGCTGTGCTTTACAGGGGCACAGGAAAATAATTTTCTTAGGTGATGAAAGCCAGGATACCATTTGGCTAGGCTTATATTGGCCCTATGGCCAATAGCCTAGTACCTACCTATGAACCTATGGGGAAATTGCAAAATGCCTTTACCTGGCCACCTTACATAGACTGGGCTTACCAAAAGTGTAAATATCTAGGAAGTATATTTTAAAGACCATAGTGGCATCCCAGGAGTGGGCTTATCTTGGGTGAAAACAGGTTAATCGGAGAGCTAACTGGATGAGTTATGACATATTTTCACCAGACATGTGGAGAAAGTCTACTTAATGGGGACACTGTTAGCCTCCCACCAGTTCGGGGTGATGTATTTGAGTTTCTTGATGGTCTTCTTTGGCTGTAAGCTTAGTATGAACCTGTGAACTTACAAAGAGAAACCAAATGGTTGATATGTGAAACAAGTAGTAGCCCCAGTGTCCAGTAATGCTGTATGTACTGATCCTACATTTAAGTCAGACTTTTTGGATGGTTCTCTCTAGCATAAAATGTTATAGTTTGAGGCATTAACTAGATTTATCATGTACGAAAAAGCTGAACAAACTTTTAAAACACAAATTACGAGTAGATCACCAGCAGGTACTGCCCAACTTAAATTGCGAACTATCACCAAAATCCAATCTTCTTTAACACAACTTTATTCGTGTTTTCGGAAACGTCTATGCGCTTCCTTCTTCAGAATACAAAGCTAAAACAGAGCAAAATGAAGCAAAATGAAACAGTCCTATACAGCCCTTACTTAAAAACATTCAAAACTGTCATGTGGTACTAATTAATTAATACTTTGCATCACATGGCATCAACCCTTATTAAACTAACATACTCAAAACTTGCAATACCCCACTAAACATTGATTAAAATTGCTATATACTGAATGTATTATATATTGTTGAATACATTTAAAATAAGCATAATTATAAAAAAATATAAAAATATATATATATATGCAACATATAAAAAATAGAAAATAAAAAGTAGAAAATAAGTTCATTTAAATATGCATATAAATATAAATGTAAATAATAAAGTCATTAAAACAGTAACCTATAATAATCCATATTTGAAAATTAAAAACTTTAAACAGAAGTAAACAACTGATCAAGGTTTTATCAGAGAATTAATTGCTAATAATCATTTAATGTATACTTTTTTACTTAAATATGTCTAAGAACACTATGATCTTAGGGGCCACAAGTAATAGACTCAAATAAGTTCTACTCTGCAAAGAAATATAGTCTCCATAAATGTTCCAACCACCCATCATCTAATGCCGAGGAGGTGGCTAAATCCTCAAGTAAGGGGTGTGGGGTTATGGAACAAAACCTCTTTATCTGTTACATGCCAACTTTTTAATACACAAATGATAGATACATGCTCATTTAGGCCAGGGGGGAATGTAGCTCCAGTTCTTATCTGCCAACATAATTCTTGCATCTCCAAATGGATTTGCCATGGCCCCACATATAGAGCATCATCTATCTTTGTCAATACCATAAATTCAAATTTGTGGTTCGGGAATTCTAGAATGTGGCAGGCAAGTGCTATTAGTATCCCCTTTCAAAATGGCATAATGATGTTCAGAACGCTGCCTTAATTTACGCTCGTTTTCCTATATAAATGCATGGCATGCTGTGCATGTTGCTGCATATACTACTGCTTTCGTGTTACAATTGTGTTTGCCCTTTATTTTATACTGAATTTTATTAACTAGGGCCACATTACTTTCTTTGATGTACTTGCACTGTGCACAGCTTCCGCATTTTTCATCCCATTTATAGAACTCCTAGATGTAGATTGTCCACTTTCCAAAAGTGTTTTCAAGTTGACCCCCCGTCTAAAAGTAATAGCAGGTGGGCCATTGGAAATGTTTTGGATGTGTTTGTCATTGGAAAGTAATACCCAATTTTTACTTAAAATCCCCCTTATGTAGTGATGGTCTGTTGAAAAAGTACACAAGAACCTAAGATGGTTGTTGGTTTGAGTGGATCCAGTGTTACATGCATCATTACCTGTTAGCTGACTAGTATGGTCAGCAACAGATTGGGAAGATAAAATAGGACTAAAATGGCCTATACTACGTTTAAAACTAACTTCCCTGATGACTTCTTCTATCAAATTGGGGGGGTAACCTCTGTTACTAAACATACCCTCCAGTTTTCTACATTCCTCTTCAAAATCGTACTCATCTGTTACCATTCTTGCCGCCCGCACCATCTGCCCTTTAACTATTGCTTTCTTTTGATGGTGCGGGTGGCAACTAGAAAAATGCAAGAACCCGTTAGAGTAAGATGGCTTTCTATAAATGTTGCTCTTAAATCTCATGTTCGAGCAATCCTTTTCAAGCAAAATGTCTAAGAAGCTGATCTCAGTGTGACTAAAGCTAAATGTGAACTCTAAAAAATTAGTCAGAGTAGTAATGGACTCTATAAAGATAGGGATGAGTTCCGACTGCCCTTTCCATAGCATGAACATGTCATCCTGGTACCTAGTGTACCAGGTGACATAAGATTGGAACATAGAATTCTGAAATAGTAATGTGTTTTCCCACTGAGCCAGGACGCAGTTTGCATATGCCCCCCCGCATGGCGAACCCATTGCTACCCCTGATGTTTGCTTATAAATACGGCCTTCGAACTTGAAAATGTTGTTACCCAATACGAGTTCCAACAATGTTTCAACTAGATGAATGATCTTATCATTTACTTTTCTTTCGCCTAAGAAGTCCCTGACCCATTCAAGGCCTATATCATGCGGTATCACAGTGTACAAATCTTTTATGTCCACTGTTAGGAGCACCAAGGTTGGATCAAATTGGATTTTGTTGATAGAATCCAAAAAGCTCCAAGAGTCCTTGCAGATATGGTTCTCCTTAGCTAACAAAGGCTTAAGCAAAATGTCAACATACTTGGCACATGCGCTTGTAATGGAACCTCTACCATCCACGATGGGCCTAAAAGCTGGATCCTGGGTGGATTTGTGGATTTTAGGTACTTCAAAAAGCTGGTAGTCTGGGTGATGTCATAGTTAAATAACTATGCAGGTCAGTGTCAATGTATTCTTCCAGGAATAGATCTTCCAGGATGTATTGAATATTCCTGTAGGCTGAGTTAACTTCATTGACACTGATCTCTTGATAAGGGCCCTTCTCTAAATGTTTAAGAACTTTCTCAACATAGACGTAACCGTCCATGAAAATGAGCCCATTCCCTTTATCGGGTTTCATCACTCTAACTTTGCAATCTTTCAGGGTTTTGATCCACTGCCTATCATATGTTGTTGTAATCCCTTTGGTAAAAACTCTGCACCCATGAACTACCACATAGGTGGTAGTCTACTTAACACCGAAAGTGTGATAAGAGACCTTGGGACACAGGTGGACAGTAGTCTCTCCTTTGATAATCACATCGTCACAGTAGTCAGGAAATCCTTCTACGTGGCACACCTCATCAAAAAAAGTTTCTCATCGAGGAAAAAAGAGGTCATTGTTCCCCTCTACTCATTACTCATTAGACCCATTATAGAGTACAGTGCCCCTTTTGGTATGTACCTCACAAGACACCTACAACAACTGGAAAGGCCGCAGAAATACCTCACAAAGAGGATTACCAGCCTCAAACAGATGCCCTACACAGACCGTCTAAAAAAACTCCAGCTTTACTCCGTCGCATAACAATTACTCAGAGGCGATCTCTGCCTAACATACAAAGCTATGTCAAACCCAGAGCTGTTGGACATGCTCCTCTTTAAGAAATCCCAATCCCTCCAAGCTACATGCTCTAGGGACCTAAACCTTGTCACCACAATAAACAGAACATGCTGGAGGGATAGATTCCTGTCCCAGATACTTCCCATACTCTGGAACAAACTACCTATCTATATCAAACAAAGCTCCTCATTAGCACTCTTCAAGAAAAATCTTGATTGGATGGAAGATGGGAAATTCACCGTGGGGATCACTTCTGTGGCTGTGCTTTACAGGGGCACAGGAAAATAATTTTCTTAGGTGATGAAAGCCAGGATACCATTTGGCTAGGCTTATATTGGCCCTATGGCCAATAGCCTAGTATCTACCTATGAACCTATGGGGAAATTGCAAAATGCCTTTACCTGGCCACCTTGCATAGACTGGGCTTACCAAAAGTGTAAATATCTAGGAAGTATATTTTAAAGACCATAGTGGCATCCCAGGAGTGGGCTTATCTTGGGTGAAAACAGGTTAATCGGAGAGCTAACTGGATGAGTTATGACATATTTTCACCAGACATGTGGAGAAAGTCTACTTAATGGGGACACTGTTAGCCTCCCACCAGTTCGGGGTGATGTATTTGAGTTTCTTGATGGTCTTCTTTGGCTGTAAGCTTAGTATGAACCTGTGAACTTACAAAGAGAAACCAAATGGTTGATATGTGAAACAAGTAGTAGCCCCAGTGTCCAGTAATGCTGTATGTACTGATCCTACATTTAAGTCAGACTTTTTGGATGGTTCTCTCTAGCATAAAATGTTATAGTTTGAGGCATTAACTAGATTTATCATGTACACTTTGTGCCAGCCAAAAACTCTCGAGCTAAGACTCTACCCATAATGCCATTGTCCGTATTACCTCAGATCTCATTTGCTGCTCTTGTTGTAAGACACATCAGCCATTTCTCTTGCAGCTAAGTAAAATTTCTTTATTTTTGAAACTTTTTCTCATCTCTTTTCTATTCCTGATAGTTGTATTTCTATTCTGTCGACTCTACCTGCTTCCTTTGGTTGAGTGAGCATTTATTTCTCATACCTTTCGGTATTCCCTCTCTACCATCTTTGGTAGCCCCTCCTTTTCCTTCTCTCCTCATTAGGCAGCTAATCTCTCTTTCCATAATTGGTATTTCTGTCTGCCATTGTTGGTAGTCTTTTCCTCCTATCTCTCTGTGTGTGTGTGTGTGTGTGTGTGTGTGTGTGTGTGTGTGTGTGTGTGTGTGTGTGTGTGTGTGTGTGTGTGTGTGTGTGTCTGTCTGTGTGTGTGTGTGTGTGTGTGTGTGTGTGTGTGTGTGTCTGTCTGTGTGTCTGTGTGTGTGTGTGTGTGTGTGTGTGTGTGTGTGTCTGTGTGTGTGTGTGTGTGTGTGTGTGTGTGTGTGTGTGTGTGTGTGTGTGTGTGTGTGTGTTTGTGTGTGTGTGTGTGTGTGTGTGTGTCTGTCTGTGTGTCTGTGTGTGTGTGTGTGTGTGTGTGTGTTCCAACCAGTTGACTCCTGTTTTTCAGTCGGTCAGCATGGCTGAAAAAAACAAAAGGCACTTCAGGATTTAAATAGTGCCAGGATTGTGGACAGAAGATGCCCAATTCCAATGGGCACTCTTCCTGTGTGTTTTGTCTAGGACCTTCTCATTTGGATCACGAATGTTCTGTCTGCCAGGCCTTCAGCAACTGGGTCTTGGTTGAGCAAAAAAATCATTTAATATTGAAAGGCTTAATTAAATCTTCTTTCGAAGAAGCCTTGTCCATCCATCTTCCTCTAAATCAGAACCTGCAATGAAGAAAAGTCACTCAGTGTCGACCTCACCTTCTACACTGGTGGCAAAAAAGCATAAGGCTTCTGTCTCCTCTATATCTGCAGAACCAAAGGCTAAGGTTCAGAGAATGTGGGAGTGGGCAACCTCTTTGGCACTGACTGCTACTATGACACCACAAACCTCGGCACCGGTCTCGTTGGCACCAATGTCTTTAGTTTCCTGGTCGGTGACAACATCTCCAACTGCACCACAGCTCACTTTACCTACCCCCTCAGTACCAAAACCAGAAATGAGTATATCCAGTATGAGATATTCTCCTTCTATTGAGCCCTTCTTGGGGAAGTTTCCCAGTTTTTTCTTGGGAAGACCAGAATCTCCCTTTGCATTATCCGTCTGTTCTTCCAGGAGTCTCACCAAGTGGATGTTGTGAGGTTGGTGGATAAGTTCCTAGGGGCCCTGGGCCTTTCTGCTTCCTCCCAGATCCCTCTCCCTTCTGAAGTTGGGTCTTTTTCTCTCAGGACTCCAACAAATCTTCCTCCTCTAACCTCCTCGGATGGCTTAGAGCTTCCCACTCCAATCCCTCCATTCCCAGCTGCCCTGGTCCTAGCAGCTCATCAGCCTTCTCTGCCAGGACCTGCCTTGACTTCTTTGATTCCTTTGGAACTGGCAGACTCCCAAGGCAGTAGCTCCGCTGTCGGGTCCAGGGGTTTCGGATCAGCACCGTTTTTTTATTTGCGGCCATCCTTAACTCTGGGAACATCTGCAGCTGTGACCTCTTCCTCAGCTCCTTCTTCGGATGTGGGTCTCTTGAAGCAGGGTGTGGCCTCAGTTCCAAGGTTGCTTTTGTCTGTTCCAGGCTTCTGTCCCTGTTTGAGGGGGCCTGCTTTCCAGGTTATGGAGAGGACATTCGCCTCTGTAAGCTCTCAGATGGCCCCTGCTGTGTTGGACTTATATTCCCAGACTCCTTGCCCAGAGCTACCGCAAGTTACCCCTGTACACTTTACAGGGTCCCTCTTCTTTGGAGTCCTTCTCAGAGATTCCTGCTGATGAATTATCCCAGAAGAAGACATGCAAGAGGAAGCACCTAGATTCACCAGAATAATCTATCACAGAAGACACGGACTTCAGTGACAGGATGTGTTCCCCCATGGTCAAGCCCAAAAGACATCTCCTTTGGAGACATTTTAGAAATCCTCAAGGAGAGCGGTAACTGGCAGCCCAAAAACCCGACCTCTGAGGAATTCATCTACTTGCAAACCTTTGGTGCTTGCCATCTACTTTGTTGGGTGACCCCTCCCACTGACTATCTTATTAAATTTATTGTGCAGTAGGCATGGAAGGCTCCTGATTCCATAGAGCCGACCCCCTGGAGACCAGACAAAATACTGTCTTCCCCTGAAGACCACCAGCACTGGGCCAAGGGCTTAGCAGTAGATGCTGTGGTGGTGGCGGCGGCCACCAAAAAGGAAATCACAAATGAGAGTCCCACTGTTCATTCCCCTAACCGAGACTATGGACAGATTTGGAAAGTGGGTGTATGCTTCATTGACATTCACCCTAAGGTCTTTCAATTTTGTTGCACATTTCACTAGGCTCCTGAGGGATCTCATCAAAGAGTTGTCGGATACCGTTGCAGGAGCTGTGTCTGAAGAGGTACAGGATAAAGTCGCCTCTCAGCTAGCCAGCGTATAGTCTATTTCTAACTCATCCAAGAGGCTCAATGTGCATGTAGCTGAAGGGTCAACCAGGGCAATAGGTCCAGGAGTTGCTGTAAGGCGTCACACCTGGATGCACTTGTGTGATTTTTGTGGCACCATTTAAGCGTTCCTTCATCAATGCCCCATTTGACGAATCATCTTTATTTGGCCCCAAAGTTAAAGAAACTCTAGCCAGGTCTGAAAAAGGTGGAAAGACCCTATCTGCAGTGGACATGCGTTTTTCTGCTCCCCAACAGTCCTACTCTAGGAATCAGAGGAGCGAAAAAATGTGGCTCAAAAAGTCCCAAGGACTTTTCAGAACACAATGATGGCAGCTCCCCTTGGGACAGAGAGGGGAGTTCTAATGGAAGACGCCAACCCCACAGTAGAGGTGGCCCACAGAATCAGGGTTCCAGCAATTCTTTCTCTGGACAACCCTAGCAGCACTCCTGAAAAGAAGACCAATTGCTTACCTCTGGAAGCAGTCGGGGGAAGACTTTCATTGCACTGAACAGCCTGGTAACAAATAACTTCCGATACTTGGGTGCTGGAGATTATCACCAAATGTTTCCAAATCCCCTTTTCTTTTTCCAAGATAAAAATGACTCCCAATGTGCCACCCAATCAGAGGGACCAAGCAGTCTTAGAGATTCAAAAGCTGCTAGAAAAAAAGCATCATCCAAGAAGTCCCGCCAGACTAGATAGTATCTGGGTTTCACTCAAGGTTCTTTTTGATGCCAAGAAAGACAAGGGAACTTCAGACCAATTTTGGATCTCAGCATTCTGAACAGATTTGTTTGTCAAACAAAATTCCGGATGGTTACGGTTCAGCCTTTACTTCCATTTCTAGACAAAAACGATTGGATGTGCTCTATATACCTTCAAGACACATATAAAAATGAACAAATGCTCCAGAAGGTTTCTCCATTTTAAGCTAGAAGCCAATCATTTCCAGTTCAGGGTGCTGCCCTTTGGTCTTTCCATAGGGTGCTGCCCTTTGGTCTCTCCACAGCCCTCAGGGTGTTCACCAAGTGTGTGGCGGCAGTTATATCTCACTTGAGACTGCATGGATTCTGGGTGTTTCCTTATCTAGACAACTGAATCATCACCGCTCCTTTCAGGCATCTACTGCTGCCAGCATCAAACTTCACTCTACACCCATTCACTCATCTGGGTATTACAGTGAATCAGGAAAAGTCTCAACTAGCTCTCAATCAGGACCTAGCGTTCGTAGGAGCCCATCTAAATACAATCTCTTGTGTAGCTTGCCTTCTTCACAGACTGCAGAAGATAAAGTCCCAAGTACAAGCCATTCTCTCCAAAGTTAATGCTCTTCTAGTCCTCCAAGCTTTAGGATCCATGACAGCGACTATTACCTTGGTTTCTTTGGCAAGATTTCACATGAGGCTACTGCAGTGGCTCTTAGCTTCCCAATGGTCCATCCTAACACATCGAATGATCTACCCAATTCTTATCACTGATCTCTGCAAGATGGGCTTATCCTGCTGGATGGAATCTGAGGAAATTCTTTTGGGACATCCCTTTGTCTCCCCAAAACTCAAAGCTGTAGTGACCACAGACACTTCCCAGATGGGGTGGGGGGCATTATCTGAGAAGAACAGTCCAAGGCACTTGGTCCCTGATAGAGGCCAACCTGCATATCAATGTCCTGGAATTGAGGGCAGTGCATCCTGTAGGAACAATTGCAATTCAATCAGACAACATGTCGGTAGTCTGGTACATCAACAAGCAAGGTAGAACCAAGTCTTACCCCCTGTGTCAGGAAGCACTCAGAGTGTGGCAATGGGTGATATCTTCCAACCACTTTCTAATAGCAACTCACATCCCAGGGAGCTGAAATATGATAGTAGACAAACTGAGCAGATGCATTTTCCTGCCTCACGAGTGGTCTCTTAATCCCAAAGTGATGAAGGAGAGTTTTCGTCACTGGGGCCAGCCTTGCTGTGACTTCTTTGCATCACCCATAAACAACAAATGCAGCAGCTATTTTGCCCTAATTTATTCTCAGTGGTAGTCCCTGAGAGACGCTGCTTTCTTGACTGGCCCTCAGGTCTTCTCTATGCCTTTCCCCCTTCCCTCTCATTCTCTTCTTTTTGAAGAGAAGCAAAGTGATCCTCATTGCACCCTTCTGGCACTGACAAGTCTGGTTCCCCTTCCTATGTCCTCACATAATTTATTATCCATGGATTCTGGACTCAGTTCCAGACCTGTTGTCTCACTGGCAGGGACGGGTGCACCCCAACCTTTAGAATCTCATGCTTACAGCTTGGTTCCTCTAATTCCATTAGTAGCCAGGCAGAATAACTTAACTTCCCCATCTCAAAAGAATTCTACCGGCTTCCCATAGACTATCCACCAGGAAACTCTACCTTAGTAAGTGGAAGAGATTTTCTGTTTGGGTGTGCAATAATGATCTCAATCCCTTCTCAGAACCAGTCAAGAAAGTTTATGAATTTTTAGCTTCCCTTTTTGGTCAAGGAGATTCTGCTTCCACAATCAAGGTTCAATTAGCAGGCATTTCTAACTTCCACAGTGGCTTCAAGGACCACAGATTAATTTCCCAACACTTATGTAATATGTTCCTTAAAGGAGTCTTACAATTAAAACCTCCATTTAAAGACCCTCTAGTTCCTTGGGATCTGACTTTGGTCTTGCAGTCTTTGGTACCCCACCCTTTGAGCGAGCAGCAACATGCCACCTAATTTTTCTCTCATGGAAAATAACTATTACTTCTGCAAGAAGAATTTCTGAAATTCAAACATGTTCATAACCTCCATATCTGTTTTTCATAAGGATAGTTTCACTAAGAACCAACCCATCCTTTCTTCCAAAGGTGGTCTTAGAATCCAGTATTAATGAAATTATTGATTTGCCAGTTTTCTTCCCCAATTTTTCCAACAGAGGTGAATATTGCATGCATTTGCTGGACGTTCACAGACAATTACGCCTCTACCTCAGCAGGACTAAAGAATGTAGAAAATATTTGTATCCTTTTCTGGTCCATCTATGGGAAAATCTGTCTCAAAAGTTACCTTGTCTAAATGACTGAGATACTGTATTACCTTCATATACAATTACAAGAACGTCAAGTTACCTGCACCTGTCAGAGCTCATTCCACCAGATCAATAGCCACGTCAGCCGTTTTCCATTCCAAGGCTTCCATGGATGAAATTTGCACAGCTGCAACATGGGCTACTCCACATACCTTTATCACTCATTACAAATTGGATATGGTCTCCAATGGAGGAGCATCCTTTGGCTGTATGGTTCTCAGGAATATCCTTCCATAAGGCCACCCAAGACCTTACATAGCTGGGGAGTCAGAATTTGGAGAACAGATTTTTGGAAAATATTTCAAAATAGCAACCAATACCTCTTCACTGAGGAGTATGTTTTCTGCCATTTGTATCTGTACTTAATTCCATATTTATTTAAAGTCAGTCTCTGTAAAAAATAATTCAAACTCCAAGCATGGCAGGCAGTCTGTTTCCAGTCGAAAATCCTTTATTAATAAAGGATTTTTGACTACTTAATAAAGGATTTTCGACTGGAAACAGACTGCCTGCCATGCTTGGATTACTTTCGAATACTTAGTAATGCTGTAGAATTATATATTTTCTATTATTACTTTTTGACTTGACGAGTTTACGTTCGCTACTTCTACTACTATTGTCTGATCTGATTAATATACAGTGATTAACTAGAAATATGTGGACTATAAATCTTCCACACAGAAAAGTTTCTTACACTGTTTTGTTTTCAGACCCACTACACTTTAGTGGGTTGTTTTGAGATTTCGGGGATACCACGGAGATTACGTGTTTAATGTAGTAAATACAGACTCAGACTAAATACTAAACATACAGTTTCACTTCTGGCATTAAGCCCCTCCCTTTTCATACTGTGTAATGTTGTTATCCTGTGACATCAAAACATTCCAGAATGAGCTCTCCCTAGTAATCTTAGTGTAGTAAATACAGACTCAGACTAAATACTAGACAGACAGTTTCACTTCTGGCATTAAGCCCCACCCTTTTCATACTGTGTAATGTTAAGATGTTTATCGTGCATACAGCTGCAGTCATAACAGATGGGTTATCCTGCCATCAGGCGGGTCCCCGGTCGGCCGAATTCCAAAGTCTAGGTCCGGCATCGGTTGTCGTCGCTTCCTCCCTGACGTCAGTGCGGCAGGGGTATAAAAGAGGCAGCCGACGCCATTTTCTTCAGTCTTTCTTGCCGCGCGGTGCCCGAAGCAGAAGCAGTTCACAAGTGCCGGTCGGCCAGCTCCTAAGATTTACAAAAGTATTTCAGCCGAAGTCTTCTTGAAAGCTAAGTACCCTGTTGGGGAAACTTTTCTTGCCTCAGACCGATGTCAGACAAAGTTAATAATTGCATTTCATGTGGGAAGCAAATACCACATAAGGATTTCCACTCTTACTGTATACCTTGCTTAGGCCCAGACCACGACGTCTCGGCCTGCCGTTTTTGTGCTAGATTCAACAAACACACTATTAAGCGTTGGGCGGAGTTCGTCCTTCACTTTTTTGGCAAAAAATTTAATTATATTATGTCATCGGATACTCCGACTCCAGTTTTGAGCAAAAAACGCAAAGATAAGGACCGGCATACGAGGTCCGCACCACCTACTGATACCACGCTAAGGCCGACTACCGGTTCTCCAGTACTCAGCGAGGTGCCTACGCAGCCCCTGAGTACCGATGACACTGCATTACCGGTGTCTTCAGTACCCGAGGTCGCAGGCTCCTCGGCCCCCATTCCTACTACAGATACCGACGCCACTCCTGGCGGGGAAACTCAGAATTTAGACAGGCCTGCCATTTCTCAAGGGGTCTTCAGGCCTTCCTCCTTCTCTATTAAAGCCTTCACTAAATCTAAAACAGCCATGAAAACAGGTTCCTCAGACACCCTCTCAAGGCACCATGCCTAAAAAACAGATGCTTAAAATGGCTGAGGATTTGATTACTCTTATCAGGAGTTCTAAACCCCCCTCTGACATAAGGCCCAGATTAGAGGAAGACTACCCTTCCTCAGATCAAGCTTCTATTACCTCAGAACTATCTGAGGACCAGGATTGTGCCTATTCTCCATTCGAAGACTCTGATGCAGAGGAGTCTATTCCCTCGGTCTCCCCGAGGACTTCTCTTTTGGGGAAACCCTGCATACATTGAGGGAACACTTTCACTGGGAAGGCCAAGATTACTCAGATTCCAAGAAAAGGCTCAGGGAATTTCTTCTGCTCCCCCAGCATAGGCCTTTGGCTATCCCTCCTGTTTTAGATATATTGGATGATGTGTACACAGAAGCCAGCCTTAATCCAGATTCTTTGCCTCCAGCTCCTGTTAAACCATACAGGTATTACCGGGTTCCTGATTCATACCAGTTCCTATACAAAAGCCATACTGCTGACCCAGAAACTATTTCACAGGGTCCCAAGGGAATTAAGGCCTCTACTGCTAAAAACCCATTACCTTCAGAGAGAGATTCCAGAGCTTTAGAAAGGTGGGGGAAAAAGGTGTACACCTCGGCCACTTTAACCATGAGGGCATTAAACTGTCAGTTCCATATGTTAAAGTATCAACAGTTTTTGATATCTCAGCTGAAAATCAAAATGACACAACCAGAACAACCAGATTTAAAAGAGTTGCAGGATTTGTTGCATGGTGGAGAGCAAGTGGGTAAACATACCTTGTAGTGTGGTTTTGATGCTTTAGAGGCCTCATGTAGAGCTGCTGTTACAGGGTCTGTTATACGTAGGCATGCTTGGCTCAAAGAGCAAACCTTACCAGATCATGTCAAAGCTAAATTATTAGATGCACCTCTTCAAAAAGATGTATTGTTTGGTGTTAAAGCAGAGGAGGTGCTAAAGAAAATGAAGGAAAAAGCGAAATCAATGCAAACAGTGAAAGATTTCCTGCAGGTACAGCCTCCACATTTCAGCAGAAACTGGCCTTCAAAAAATTGGTCCTTTCCAGCCACGAACAGACCTCAAAGGGGCAGATACAGGCGTCCAAGGGATAGAGGGCAACCTCAAGGATCTTTCAGAGCCAGACAGTGGCAAGCACCAACCCCAAGAGGTGGAGAAGATAGATCACAGTCTTTTAGAAAACAAGACACAATGACTTCCCCCTACACCTGCCAAGCAAAGCTTTAATGGCAGCACCTTTGGGCGGAAAACTGACATTATTCTCAAAAAATTGGCATATTGTTACAAAAGACAAATGGATTCTGGACATTATAGACAGAGGCTACAGGTTCCACTTTCACACCCTTCCAAAAATGAGGGGCATGCCAAACCTGCCACAAAATCAAAGGGCAGAGGCACAAAAACAAATTTCAGCTCTCATGGACATGAAAGCAATTCAAGAGGTACCTGCAAAAGAACAAGGTCAAGGGTTTTATTCCAGACTATTCCTGGTACCAAGGAAAGACAAAGATTGGAGACCTATCTCAGACCTATCCATCCTAAACACATATCTACAGGTGCCAAAATTCAAGATGCTCACATTACAGCAGCTTCTTCCCATGCTGGGCAAGGAGTCTTGGCTGGTAACATTGGACCTCAAGGAGGCATACTTGCATGTCCCTATCAGACAAGATTGCAGAAGATACCTCAGATTTCTTGCAGGTTCAACCCATTACCAATTCTCTGCATTGCCCTTTGGCTTATCTACTGCGCCCAGAGTGTTTACAAAATGCCTGGCATCAGTAATCGCCTTCTGCAGACTACAAGGGATACAAATCTACCCATATCTGGATGACTGCATGATCCAAGCGGACAGCAAGGACATACTACTGCAGCACCTGGCGTTTGTAATAAAGCTGTTGAACTTCCTGGGATACACAGTCAACAAAAATAAATCAAAACTAATACCCTCTCAACAAATAATTTTCCTGGGTGCCAACTTGGATACAACCACCCAGATGGCCTACCTCACGCCAGACAAGCAAGGCCAACTGTCTCAATATTTCAGAAAATGTCAACTTACACCAGGTTAACTGCAAGTCCTGCAGGCTCTGGGATTCATGGCATCTTGCATCCTCCTAATCCCATGTGCAAAGCTGCATATGAGGAAACTTCAATGGTACCTAAAAAACGTATGGTCTCAACACAGCCACAGCTTGGAAGCAATTATACCACTCATTCCATGCCTTCAAAAGGAATTTATGTGGTGGGCTCAAGCTTGCCAAAGAAACACAGGTCTTCCTTCCTGTGTACCTCAAGCAACTCAAATCATCACAACAGACACCTCAGACTACGCCTGGGGAGCACACATGACAGATCAGTGCATTCATGGAAAATGGGCACGAAAAGAGAAGCTCCTTCACATCAACCAAAAGGAAATGCTAACCGTGCAAAAGGCTATTATGACCTTCAAAGACCTACTGCATCCAGGCCAGCTATTGATAAGGACAGACAACACCACAGTGATGTGGTACATAAACAAACAGGGGGGAACTCATTCATACCCCCTGTGCAGGCAAGCCATGACCCTATGGAACACAGCACTGGAATTGAAAATTCAACTACAGGCACAATTCTTGCCAGGGAAGGAAAACACACTGGCAGACATATGACAGATCCACACGAATGGAAGTTGCATCCTCAAATTTTCACAAAGATAACTCAGGCATGGGGGCAGCCAGACATAGATCTCTTTGCTACCCACAGAAATTGCCAGTTGAAAACATTTTGTTCAAGGACCTATCATCCACAGGCCTGGAAAGTGGACGCCTTCCCGCCTCTTCCTCTGCTGCCCAAAGTTCTATTAAAAGCCAGAGCAGAGAGGAGGAAAATGATTCTCATTGCTCCAGACTGGCCAAGGCAACACTGGTATCCGCTCCTGAAGAGCCTGACACATTCCCCCCATGGATCCTACCTCTAGTCCCTCTTCTGTTGTCCCAGCTCAACTACAAAACTCTTCACAGCCATCTCAAAACTCTAAATCTAGCTGCATGGAGAATTCCTTGATTTCCCAACAGACTCTCCTCTCCAGGGAGGTGCAGGATGTCATCTTGGAGGCCACAAGACCTTCTACTAGAAAGGCCTACTCCGCCAAATGGAAACGATTTTGTGCCTGGAATCAAAAGAAGGGACAGAATCCTTGGGTAATAAATATACCTCAAATTCTACAGTACCTAGCTGAGATGTTAAACAATGGACTTTCCTTCTCCTCCATCAAGATCCACGCTTCAGCCATTTCTGCACAATACAACACAGATACTCCTTTATTCTCTCATCCTCTCTTAAGGCAGTTCCTCAGAGGGGCAAAGAATATAAAACCCCCAAGGAAACTACCAGTCCCTGCTTGGGACCTCAACTTCAGATTGGAAAAGCTGACCCTTCCTCCCTTGAGCCAGCTTCTTCATCAGAGTTACAGTACTTGTCATGGAAAACAGCCTTTCTTCTGGCTATCACCTCAGCTCGCAGGGTTTCAGAGCTACAGGCTCTCATGGCTGTGCAACCATTCATCATTTTCCATCAGGACAGAGTTTCCTTACGCACCAACCCTACCTTTATGCCAAAGGTAGTATCCAGTGTAGCTTTGAATCAGACTATCCACTTACCTATCTTTTATCCTAATCCACAAAACAAAGGGGAAAGACTACTACGTTCCTTGGACATTCACAGACAACTTCGTTATTATTTGGACAGGACAAAGCCATTCAGGAAATCTGAGCAACTCTTTGTGTCCTATGCTGCAGGTGCTCAAGGAAAGGCTATTTCCAAACAGACAATTTCAAAATGGATAGCCCACTGCATACGCTTTTGTTACTCATTTCATGGAAAAACTGTGCCTGCATGCATCAGATCCCACTCCACCAGAGCCACAGCTACCTCTGCAGCCTTCCTCAGAGGGGTCCCTACCAAGGATATTTTGGAAGCAGCCACCTGGAGTTCAATGCACAGTTTCTCCAAGCACTATCACCTCCCACTATACTCTAAATCTAGAGCGGGCTTTGCCACAGCAGTCCTGCAGGGCATCCTAGCCCCTCCTAGTTCCACTTAGTGCCTACCACCCTTACTTAGCTTTGGGATTCTACCCATCTGTTATGACTGCAGCTTTATGCACAATGAACATAGTACAGTTTTGTACCTACCATAAATGTAGATGTTCGAGTGCTCATACAGCTGCAGTCCAGGTTTCCCTCCCTCCAACTCCTCTTAGGACAGGCCTTATGACAAACCCTTTTCATATAACCTTTTGGGGTACTCTCTTATGGTGTATTTGCTTGCAACTACTGTTTTTTGATTTATTAACATTGCATTTTTGCATAACATTATGTTTGCCTTCCTTCTGGGGGCACCTGACATCTGGGGCAAGAAAAACTGAAGAAAATGGCGTCGGCTGCCTCTTTTATACCCCTGCCGCACTGACGTCAGGGAGGAAGCGACAACAACCGACACCGGACCTAGACTTTGGAATTCGGCCGACCGAGGATCTGCCTGATGGCAGGATAACCCATCTGTTATGACTGCAGCTGTATGAGCACTCGAACATCTACATTTATGGTAGGTACAAAACTGTACTTTATCCTGTAACATCCAAACATTCCAGAATGACCTCTCCCTGGTAATCTTAGTGCAGTAAATACAGACTCAGACTAAATACTAGACATACAGTTTCACTACTGGCATTAAGCCCCTCCTTTTTCATCTGTGTAATGTTAAGTTATCCTGTGACATCCAAACATTCCAGAATGAGCTCTCCTTAGTAATCTTAGTGTAGTAAATACAGACTCAGACTAAATACTAGACATACAGTTTCACTTCTGGCATTAAGCCCCTCCCTTTTTATACTATGTAATGTTAAGTTATCCTTTGACATCCAAACATTCCAGAATGAGCTCTCCCTAGTAATCTTAGTGTAGTAAATACAGACTCAGACTAAATACTAGACATACAGTTTCACTTCTGGCATTAAGCCCCTCCCTTTTCATATTGTGTAATGTTAAGTTATCCTGTGACATCCAAACATTCCAGAATGAGCTCTCCCTAGTAATCTTAGTGTAGTAAATACAGACTCAGACTAAATACTAGACATACAGTTTCACTTCTGGCATTAAGCCCCTCCCTTTTCATACTGTGTAATGTTAAGTTATCCTGTGACATCCAAACATTCCAGAATGAGCTCTCCCTAGTAATCTTAGTGTAGTAAATACAGACTCAGACTAATACTAGACATACAGTTTCACTTCCAGCATTAAGCACCTCCCTTTTCATACTGTGTAATGTTAAGTTATCCTGTGACATCCAAACATTACAGAATGAGCTCTCCCTAGTAATCTTAGTGTAGTAAATACAGACTCAGACTGCATACTAGACATACAGTTTCACTTCTGGCATTAAGCCCCTCCCGATTCATACTGTATAATGTTAAGTCATCCTGTGATATCCAAACGTTCCAGAATGAGCTGTCCCTAGTAAACTCTTAGTGTACTAAAAATAGACTCAAACTAAATGCTGAAAGTATAGTATAATTTCTGGCATTAAGCCCCTCCCCTTATCATACTTTGTAGGCACCACACCACTACAAAGATAAATGTGGTCAGGAACCTGTGATCTTGGGTTGATAACTCCCTGTGTTTAATCATGTGGCAACATTTGTTGGGGAATCCTTTTCATTTAGTACAACTGATTGCCAAAGGAATATATTCCAAGGTCTATGGAGGTAATCACTCCCTTATACTTAGCATTCGTTAGATCGGTTATCGAGTATAATGCCCCTTTGAGAGGTTTATATATGTCCGTGTATTTATTCATTTATTTACATTTGTTTACTGGGATAAGCCCAACTGGGAATTAAAATTACTTTTCAGTAGTGGCCGAAGGAGAAAATTTCTGCAATTATATATATGGTTTGCAAAACATCTATTAAAGCCAAAGCATTTACAATGTTATAACAGAGATGTACCAAGAGTTCAACACTGAATTAACTGCACTCTGCAGTACACATATTTCAAAGTGAATTTATAAATGTTATGGAAAGATAGTTTTGTAGGTAGCATTCTAGTAAATATACATTAAAGTGAATATTTAGTACCAGATTAATACAGACTTTTTTTTTGGTTGCACTGTGAAGTGCACATACTTTTAAATGATTTTTTATATAAAGACAATATTTGCGATAATTAGGCTCTTGGGTAATAAGTGGTAATGACTATTGGGTGCCCAGGTTGGGCTGATACAAGTGTGAAAGAATATATATATATATATATATATATATATATATATATAGAGAGAGAGAGAGAGAGAGAGAGATTACTGTGTAGTTGAAAGGAGTGCCTTTGGTAAGGATAGAGGAGAAGAAGGTTAGTGTGAGACAAGATAGAAATGTAGTTCTGTGATTGATGAATTAGTGAGGAATGTATAGCAGAAGGTATGGAGGGAGACGTATGTGAGGTAAGTAGATGAGGACCTTGAGAGGGTCAGTGATATGTAGGGGAGGTATGAAGCTTTATCTCTTTATTCAGTGTTTTACAGACTTTTGAGTGTCCATCTGTGGCTTGCTTACCATGCCATTAGAGACCAGTTTGTCCAGGTCCTCCTCCATAAATCCAATGGCTCCCGAACATTAAAAACAAGAATGGAAATCTTCACCAGCAGATAAACAAGACATAGCGGAGGGACAGGTTTTTGTAACCCAGTGCCTCCTTAACCTTTTACGGTGCACTTCCCTGCATGTTAAGCAATGCCACTCACTATCTTCCTTTAAACATAACCACATTACTGGACGGGTAGCCACACACTTACTCCAGAATTGGCTGGTGTGGCCTTCCTGGAGAAAGGCTGTGCAGCCTGAGATAGTGGGTACTGACAGTGCATTGATGGTCACGACTCTGAGTAAAATAGAGTTATAGGTACTTCAGTCAATGTGAAGCAGAGTTCCTCCATAATCCAATTCAAATAACTTTGGATGGAGAACAGGAAATTCATCCGTGGTTTGGCAGCCATGTCTCTAATGGACACAGGCAGACTGGAAATGGTTAATTTTTCAGGCCTCTGCTTGTAAATGTTTCTTCCCCCAAGCCCCTGCTTAAACTTATCCAGGGTATCAGAACTTGTCAGATATCTGGGATGCTTGGATAGTTTTAAAAAGGCCCTTGTGGGCATTAGCCTAGTAAACACCTATGAACCTTATAAAAAGAGACAGTTTGAGTAGACTTGACAACATAAACTCTTCAGCCATAACAAGGGCCAAGAGAGACAACAGATTTGCAGAAATGATCACATAAGCCTATGTACAGTTGCCATTTACTGTTACAATGTAAACAGTATATACTGTCTATATAAAAACTGTTCTGTTCAACTGTGTTATCAGGAATTCCTTGTTTTCACTTAGTGATGTCAGTTGTGATAATTAGGAGAAGATGAGACAGTGCATCAGCAGGGACTGGGTTTTCATGTAGCACAAGCTGTAGGGGATGATCATGGTATTAAAAACTGAGAGTTGACTGTACACTTTGAGTTTCTAGCACTGTGGTGTGAGGAGTGTGTTAGGAAAAAATATTTGTTTCATGAAAACCGGATTGTGTGGCTCTATGGGGATGATCTTTTATGCTTTTTACAGCACCAGTGGCCAACCCAGGCCAATAGTGCCACATTACAAGATGTACGGGATACGTTTTTATGATACTGCATCACAGTGCATTTTCAGGTGTATTTATGAATTCTTCTGTAGGCAGAGAGACATACATAACACATCATAACATCATTGGTCATTTCAAAATGTCTGGCATCTCTGTATGTAAACTAGGTTCCACATGTCCATGCACAGTTTGTAGTGAGTACTTCATATCTACAGATGTACGTTACAGGGTGTATGTGGCAGGGTTATTTATGAATTCTGTTCATAGGGTCATAGGTAGGTACTAGGCTATCGGCATAAGGGCCTACGTAAGCCTAGCCAGCAAGGTATCATAGCTTACGCCACCCAAGAAAGTTATTTTCCTGTGCCACTGTCCAGCAGAGACACAGAAGGGATCCCCTGGGTGTGTTGCAGTCAGAGGTACATCACATCATTGGACATTTCAAAATGTATGGCATGTCTTTATGTAAACCAGGCTCCACATGTCCTTGCACAGTCTGTAGTGAGTACTCATATCTACAGATGTACGTTACAAGATTTACATGGCAGAGTTATTTATGAATTCTCTTACAATCAGAGGTACATCACACCATCACATCATTGGGCATTTCAAAATGTCTGGCATGCCTTTATATAAACCAGGCTCCACATGTCCTTGCACAGTCTGTAGTAAGTACTCATATCTACAGATGTACGTTACAAGATGTATGTGGCAGGGTTATTCATGAATTCTGTTACAGTCAGAGGTACATCACACATCATCACATCATTGGACATTTCAAAATGTCTAGCATGTCTTTATGTAAACCAGGCTGCACATGTCCTTGCACAGTCTGTAGTGAGTACTCATATCTACAGATATATGTTACAAATGTATATGGCAGAGTTATTTATGAATTATCTTACAATCAGAGGTACATCACACCATCACATCATTGGACATTTCAAAATGTCTGGCATGTTTTTCTGTAAACCAGGCTCCACATGTCCTTGCACAGTCTGTAGTGAGTACTCATATCTACAGATGTACATTACAAGATGTATATGGCAGGGTTATTTATGAATTCTCTTACAATCAGAGGTACATCACACCATCACATCATTGGACATTTCAAAATGTCTGGCATGTTTTTCTGTAAACCAGGCTCCACATGTCCTTGCACAGTCTGTAGTGAGTACTCATATCTACAGATGTACATTACAAGATGTATATGGCAGAGTTATTTATGAATTCTCTTACAATCAGAGGTACATCACACCATCACATCATTGGACATTTCAAAATGTCTGGCATGTTTTTCTGTAAACCAGGCTCCACATGTCCTTGCACAGTCTGTAGTGAGTACTCATATCTACAGATGTACGTTACAAGATGTATATGGCAGAGTTATTTATGAATTATCTTACAATCAGAGGTACATCACACCATCACATCATTGGGCATTTCAAAATCTCTCTCTTTATGTAAACCAGGCTGCGCATGTCCTGGGTAGTCTGTAGTGACTACTTCATATCTACAGATGTACATTACAAGATGTATGTGGCAGGGTTATTCATGAATTCTGTTATAGTCAGAGGTACATCACACATCTTCACATCATTGGACATTTCAAAATGTCTGGCATGCCTTTATATAAACCAGGCTCCACATGTCCTTGCAGTCTGTAGTGAGTACTCATATCTACAGATGTACGCTACAAGGTATATGTGGCAGGGTTATTTATGAATTCTGTTACAGTCAGAGGTACATCACACATCATCACATCATTGGACATTTCAAAATGTCTAGCATGTCTTTATGTAAACCAGGCTCCACATGTCCTTGCACAGTCTGTAGTAAGTACTCATATCTACAGATATATGTTACAAATGTATATGGCAGAGTTATTTATGAATTATCTTACAATCAGAGGTACATCAAACCATCACATCATTGGACATTTCAAAATGTCTGGCATGTTTTTCTGTAAACCAGGCTCCACATGTCCTTGCACAGTCTGTAGTGAGTACTCATATCTACAGATGTACATTACAAAATGTATATGGCAGAGTTATTTATGAATTCTCTTACAATCAGAGGTACATCACACCATCACATCATTGGACATTTCAAAATGTCTGGCATGTTTTTCTGTAAACCAGGCTCTACATGTCCTTGCACAGTCTGTAGTGAGTACTCATATCTACAGATGTACGTTACAAGATGTATATGGCAGAGTTATTTATGAATTATCTTACAATCAGAGGTACATCACACCATCACATCATTGGGCATTTCAAAATCTCTCTTTATGTAAACCAGGCTGCATGTCCTGGGCAGTCTGTAGTGAGTACTTCATATCTACAGATGTACATTACAAGATGTATGTGGCAGGGTTATTCATGAATTCTGTTATAGTCAGAGGTACATCACACATCTTCACATCATTGGACATTTCAAAATGTCTGGCATGCCTTTATATAAACCAGGCTCCACATGTCCTTGCACAGTCTGTAGTAAGTACTCATATCTACAGATGTACGTTACAAGATGTATGTGGCAGGGTTATTCATGAATTCTGTTACAGTCAGAGGTACATCACACATCATCACATCATTGGACATTTCAAAATGTCTAGCATGTCTTTATGTAAACCAGGCTCCACATGTCCTTGCACAGTCTGTAGTAAGTACTCATATCTACAGATATATGTTACAAATGTATATGGCAGAGTTATTTATGAATTATCTTACAATCAGAGGTACATCAAACCATCACATCATTGGACATTTCAAAATGTCTGGCATGTTTTTCTGTAAACCAGGCTCCACATGTCCTTGCACAGTCTGTAGTGAGTACTCATATCTACAGATGTACATTACAAGATGTATATGGCAGAGTTATTTATGAATTCTCTTACAATCAGAGGTACATCACACCATCACATCATTGGACATTTCAAAATGTCTGGCATGTTTTTCTGTAAACCAGGCTCCACATGTCCTTGCACAGTCTGTAGTGAGTACTCATATCTACAGATGTACGTTACAAGATGTATATGGCAGAGTTATTTATGAATTATCTTACAATCAGAGGTACATCACACCATCACATCATTGGGCATTTCAAAATCTCTCTCTTTATGTAAACCAGGCTGCGCATGTCCTGGGTAGTCTGTAGTGACTACTTCATATCTACAGATGTACATTACAAGATGTATGTGGCAGGGTTATTCATGAATTCTGTTATAGTCAGAGGTACATCACACATCTTCACATCATTGGACATTTCAAAATGTCTGGCATGCCTTTATATAAACCAGGCTCCACATGTCCTTGCACAGTCTGTAGTAAGTACTCATATCTACAGATGTACGTTACAAGATGTATGTGGCAGGGTTATTCATGAATTCTGTTACAGTCAGAGGTACATCACACATCATCACATCATTGGACATTTCAAAATGTCTGGCATGTCTTTATGTAAACCAGGCTGCACATGTCCTTGCACAGTCTGTAGTAAGTACTCATATCTACAGATATATGTTACAAATGTATATGGCAGAGTTATTTATGAATTATCTTACAATCAGAGGTACATCACACCATCACATCATTGGACATTTCAAAATGTCTGGCATGTTTTTCTGTAAACCAGGCTCCACATGTCCTTGCACAGTCTGTAGTGAGTACTCATATCTACAGATGTACGTTACAAGATGTATATGGCAGAGTTATTTATGAATTATCTTACAATCAGAGGTACATCACACCATCACATCATTGGGCATTTCAAAATCTCTGGCATGTCTTTATGTAAACCAGGCTGCGTTTGTCCCTGGGCAGTCTGTAGTGAGTACTTCATATCTACAGATGTACATTACAAGATGTATGTGGCAGGGTTATTCATGAATTCTGTTATAGTCAGAGGTACATCACACATCTTCACATCATTGGACATTTCAAAATGTCTGGCATGCCTTTATATAAACCAGGCTCCACATGTCCTTGCACAGTAAGTACTCATATCTACAGATGTACGTTACAAGATGTATGTGGCAGGGTTATTCATGAATTCTGTTACAGTCAGAGGTACATCACACATCATCACATCATTGGACATTTCAAAATGTCTGGCATGTCTTTATGTAAACCAGGCTCCACATGTCCTTGCACAGTCTGTAGTGAGTACTCATATCTACAGATATATGTTACAAATGTATATGGCAGAGTTATTTATGAATTCTCTTACAATCAGAGGTACATCACACCATCACATCATTGGACATTTCAAAATGTCTGGCATGTTTTTCTGTAAACCAGGCTCCACATGTCCTTGCACAGTCTGTGGTGAGTACTCATATCTACAGATGTACGTTACAAGATGCATATGGCAGAGTTATTTATGAATTATCTTACAATCAGAGGTACATCACACCATCACATCATTGGGCATTTCAAAATCTCTCTCTTTATGTAAACCAGGCTGCGCATGTCCTGGGTAGTCTGTAGTGAGTACTTCATATATACAGATGTACGTTACAAGGTATATGTGGCAGGGTTATTTATGAATTCTGTTACAGTCAGAGGTACATCACACCATCACATCATTGGACATTTCAACATGTCCGGCATGTTTTTCTGTAAACCAGGCTCCACATTTCCCTGCACAGTTTGTGGTGAGCCCTACATATCTACAGATGTACCAGCAGAAACATTTCAGCCTTTATTGAACTTAAATAGAGAGTGAGAGAACAACAGAGGTTCTGATGTACTTTAGTCAGATGTTCCATGTTTAAATCACTCAGCATCCATTTTTAGTTTGTGCAGCTTTGAGCAGGGTTGTTAAATAGACATTGCTGATTTTCAAAAGATGGACTTTTGCTTAATGATGGAACTTATTTAATACATTAAAAATAGAAAACAGAGTTTGAGGGGTTTTTTTTTGCTTCTTTTTGTTGTGTTTAGTGGTATCAATGTTAAATAAATACACTTTACCACTTAATCACCATCAAGGTAATTATAGAAATGTTTTGCAAATGAATTAAAGTTCACAGCCAAGTTGTTTAATGCCTACTGCTTTCAAAATGTGTTAAATAAAATGACAAACTTATTTTCTTATCTGTATGCTGTACCTCTAGTTTTATGGAAGGAAACATTTAAAACCTTCATGTTATAAAATATTGGAATTTAAGCTAATTCTGGATGTTCTTCGTGTTTCACTGTTGCAGTCATTACATTTGGGTTATCTGCCTGCAGGTAGCCCTCAGCCGGCCTGAATATCAAAGTCTTGGATTCCTGCGTTGGATCCTGTCTCCTCTTCCATGAAGTCAGGTCGTCAGGGGTATAAAGCATGCAGCCGACGCCATTACATCAGTCTTTCTTGCTGCGCAGTGCCCGAAGCAGAAGCAGTTCGCAAGTGCCGGTCGGCCAACTCCTGAAATTTTCGTTTTTGAGTTTCAGAACCGAAGTCTTCAAAAAAGCTAAGTACCCCGTTGGGGATCCTTTTTCTTGCTCTTTAACCCATGTCAGTAAAAGTTGACAATTGTCTTACCCGTGGAAAGCAAATACCTCATAAAGATTTTCATTTGTACTGCATTCCTTGCTTTGGCCCAGACCACGACATCCATCACTGTTGGTTTTTGTGCTTTATTCAACCCCCAAACTATTCATCGTCGGTCTATTTTTGCAGTAAATTATTTTGGTTCTAGGTTTAACTATCCAGAAATGTCGTCGGTAAGCCATCTGACTACCGATATTCCAAAAAAATGTAAACATAAAGACAGACCGCAGACAGACCGCATAGGTCCAAAACTGCCGACAGTGCTTCCGCTAAGCTAGTCGTCAGTTCGCCGGTACACAGTGAGGCGTTTTTGCAGCCCCTGATACCCGCTACGTCAGATTAACAGGCCTCTGCTGAGATCCATTTGAAGTCCAGTATGCCACGAGATGCTTCTTCAACTATGGAACCTGCTGATGTCTCTACCTTGCAGGCACCGGCTTCTGAGTGTGTATTCAGGCCTACAGACTTGCATTTCAAATCAATGCCATCTTCTTCTTCAAGGCCTAAAACCTGACCAACGCCTAGAAAACCGATGTTCAAACTGCATGGTCAGGCCTATATGCCTAAAAAACAAATGATAAGAATGGCTGAAGACCTTATTACTTTAATTAGGGGAAGCTAGCCTTCCCCCTCTTAGAGACCTAGAACTGATTTTCCTTCTGATTCTTCTGATCAGGATTCTGACATTTCTGTTTCTTCTGATTACCAGGATTTGCCCTTATCTACCTATGAGGACTCTGATGCAGATGATTCCATTCCCTCTGCTTCCCCTCCAGAAGATTTTTCTTTTGGTGAAACCTTGCACACTCTTAGGGAGCATTTCCGCTGGGAAAGCCAGGATTACTCTGACTCCAAAAAGAGGCTTAGGGAATTCTTACTCCTCCCTCAACATAGGCCTTTAGCTATCCCTCCTGTCCTGGACATTGTAGATGATGCCTTTTTGGAATCTAGCCTGGCTCGAGACACCTTACCTCTGTCTCCCAGAAAACCTGACAGGTACTACAGTGTACCTGACTCTCACAAGTTCCACTTCAAGAATCCTACTGGGGATCCAGAGACCATTTCCCAAGGACCTAAAGGCTTTAAGGCTACTACTGCCAAAAACCCTACCCCCTCTGATAGAGATTCCAGGGTCATGGACAGATGGGGTAAGAAAGTATACACTTCTGCTACTTTGGCCATTAGGGCCTTAAACTGCCAGTTTCATATGTTAAAGTATCAGCAACATATTATGGGACTACTTAAACAGAAAATGATGTTGATTGCTGACTGTGTTGTACATAAAGAATTACAGGATTTAATGCATTCAGCTGAACAAGTTGGTAAACATACTTTGCAATGTGGTTTTGACTCTTTAGAAGCATCTTGCAGGGCTGCTGTCACTGGGTCTGTACTTAGAAGGCATGCTTGGCTTAAGGAGCAGACCTTGCCAGACCATGTTAAAGCTAAATTACTGGATGCTCCCTTAAACCAAGACCGCCTGTTTGGCAACAAAGCAGAAGAAGTACTTAAAAAGATGGAGGAAAAAGCTAAATCCGTGCAAACTGTTAAAGATTTCCTGCAAGTACAGCCTCCCAGATTTAGTAGGCATTGGCCTTCTAAGAATTGGTCCTTAGCAACCTCTTCCAGGACTTCTCAGCAGACCACCTAGGATACAGTCTCAAGGCACACACAGGCCTAAGCAGTGGGGGCTTCCACTTCCAAAGCTGGAAGTAATAAGACACACACCCCCCATGGAAAGATGTCACAATGACTTAACCTTAAACCTTCCAAGCCCTGCTCTACTGAATGACCCTTAGGGGGAAAGATTGCCCTGCATGCAAAAAACTGGGAACTTATCACCCAGGACAAATGGGTTATAAATATAGTCTTCCAAGGATACAGATTCCACTTCCACTCCTTACCGACCCCAAATGGTTGGCCAGACTTGCCCCCCAAATCAGTGGACAGAGGCTCAACAGCAGCTTCTCTCTCTTCTAAGTATCAGGGCTATTCAGCCTGTCCCAGCAGAAGAAAGGGGACAAGGCTTTTACTCAAGACTCTTTCTGGTACCCAGAAAAGACAGCTCCTGGTGCCTAATCCTGGACCTCTCTATTCTAAACACCTTTTTGGTAATCCCAAAATTCAGAATGCTAACACTTCAACAGCTGCTTCCTATGCTAGGCAAAGGTGCCTGGTTGGCAACCTTAGACTTAAAGGAAGCTTTGCAAATTCCAGTAAGGGAATCTTACAGGAAATACCTGCACTTCAGAGCAGGCTCCATGCACTATCGGTTCTCTTCACCTCCCTTTGGCTTATCTACTGCAGCTAGGGTAATCACAAAGTGTCTAGCTCCAGCCATTGCATTTTGCAGGCAGAGAAATATTCAAATATACCCATACCTAGACGATTGTCTAATTCAGGCAGAAAGCCAGGACATGCTATTAAAACATCTGGCATTTGTAAAGAAACGTTTAACCTAGCTGGGGTACACCATAAATTAAAAGAAATCTCATCTAGTACCCTGACAACAAATTGTATTCCTGGGAGCAAGCTTGAACACAACTTCCCAGATGGCTTACCTCACAACAGAGAAACAAGTTTGACGGCTTACTTCAGACTACTGGCCACAAAGACCCAGCTGTCTGCAAGGAAAATCCTGCAAGCCCTGGGGTTCAAGACCTCTTGCATTGTACTAATCCCATATGCAAGAATTCGTATAAGGAAATTACAGTGGTATATAAAAAGCCTATGGTGTCAACATTCTCAGGACCTGGAGACAATGATTCCTATCATTCTTTGTATAAAGACAGAGTTCCTTTGGTGGTCAGAGGCCTGCCACCTAAACAAGGGGCTACCTTTCAATCTGCCCCCTGCTGCCCAAACCCTGACTACAGATGCATAGACTATGCATAGGGGGCTCACCTGGCAGGGCAGTGCATTCAGGGCAAATGGAACCCGAGTCAGATGCGCCTGCATATCAACCAAAAAGAAATGTTAGCTGTACAGAATGCTCTGACAGCCTTCAAAGACCACATCCTTCCAGGGCAATTATTGGTAAAGACAGACAACACCACTGTTATGTGGTACATAAACAAGCAGGGGGGAACCCAGTCGTACCCTCTCTGTAGACTAGCCATTGCTCTGAGGAACACAGCCCTGAGCTACCATGTGCACCTACAAGCTCAATTCCTGCCAGGCAAGCTAAATTCACTGGCAGACGACTTAAGCAGAAATCTCATGGACCCACACGAATGGAAACTGGAACCAGAAATATTCAACCTCTTGAGGAAGAAATGGGGGACTCCAGTGATAGACCTGTTTGCCTCCCCTCAGAACTACCAATTGAACAAATTCTGCACAAGGACTCCTCACTGTCAAGCCTGGAAAGTGGATGCCCTGTCCTTTACTTGGAAAAACCTCTCAGTTTATGCCTTTCCCCCTCTGCCTCTCCTCTCGAAGGTTCTGCAAAAGATCAAACAGGACAAGCCAAGGACAATACTGATTGCACCAGACTGGCCTCGCCAGCACTGGTAGCCTCTCTTGTGCAGTATGATACTGCTGGATCCATGGCATCTACCTCAGACACCTTCCTTGCTGTCCCAGCAGGCGGGCCAGATTTTGCACCCTCAGCTTCAAACACTGAATCTTGCAGCCTGCCTAATTCCCTGAGCTCTCCAATAGCATCCCTCATGTAAGCAGGTGCTGGATGTCATTCGGGAAGAAAGGAGACTTAGTACTAGAAAATCCTATGCTGAAAAGTGGAAAAGATACTGTTCCTGGAGCCAGACTCAGGGGATGGGCACTACGGTGCCCAGCTTACCTCATATCCTTCAGTACTTAACAGAAGTGCTCCACAAGGGCCTTTCCTTCTCGTCTATCAAAATTCATGCCTCTGCCATTTCAGCACATTGTAATACTGAACCACCCCTCTTTTCTCACTCTCTGTTAAAGCAATTCCTCAGAGGGGCTAAAAATTTAAGACCCCCCCAGGCGAGCCCCTGCTCCAGCCTGGGATCTTAAGAGTTGAAATTCCTTTCTTGGAAAGCAGCCTTCCTTCTAGCCATCACTTCAGCAAGAAGAGTGTCTGAACTACAGGCCCTCATGGCAGTGGAGCCCTTCATTATCTTCCATGCAGACAGGGTTTCCCTCAGGACCTTCCTTCATGCCCAAGGTGGTGTCTAGTGTGGCCCTAAATTAGTCCATTCATTTGCCTACCTTTTTTCCCTAATCCACAGAACAAAGGAGAACGAATACTGCATTCTTTGGATGTGCACAGACAACTTAGAGTCTGTTTGGACAAGACTAAGCCTCTCAGGAAATCTGAACAGCTGCTAGTTGGCTTTGCTGCAGGGGCACAGGGGAAGGCCATTTCAAAGCAAACCATTTCTAAATGGATAGCCCACTGCATTCATTTCTGCTATAAGCACCATGGAAAACCTACCCCACAGGGGATAAGATTACATTCCACCAGGGCTGCATCTACCTCGACAGCCTTTCTCAGAGGGGTCCCTACCAGGGACATCCTAGAAGCTGCTTCCTGGAGCTCTGTTCTTACCTTCACCAAGCATTACCACATGCCTATTTTTTTTAAATCCAGAGCTGGTTTTGCCACTGCAGTTTTACAGGGCCTAATAGCTGGTCATAATGCTCTCTAACTTCCTCCACCCTTCCTTAGCTTTTGGAATCTACCCAAATGTAATGACTGCAACGGTGAAACATGAAGGACATAGTACAGTTGTGTACACTTACCATAAATGTAGATGTTCGAGTGTATTCACTGTTGCAGTCCTGGTTACCCTCCGTCCAGCCCCCTGACTTCTCTTCGCTCTACCTTTCCTTCTTGTTTGGTGTATCTAAGCTTTCTGGTGTATTTGCTTTTTGTTGGAGGTATAACTTAACATATAATTGCTTACCATTATGGGGGCACCTGACATCTAGGGCAAGAAAAACTGATGTAATGGCGTCGGCTGCATGTTTTATACCCCTGACGACCTGACGTCATGGAAGAAGAGACAGCATCCGATGCAGGAATCCAAGACTTTGATATTCAGGCTGGCTGAGGGCTACCTGCAGGTAGATAACCCAAATGTAATGACTGCAACAGTGAATACACTTGAGCATCTACATTTATGGTAAGTGTACACAACTGTACTTTTCTCTTATTCTGATGTAATTCACCTGACTTCTCCTTGGCCTCTGGGGAGAATTCTTTTTAAATGTTTGACTGAGAACACCAATTATGCTTTTCTGGGAAGTTAGGGTAATTATAAGGAATTTACATACTTTGTGTAGAAAATGTAGCTGCAAAGCACATCAGATATATTGTTGTAACTCAAACAAAAGACAGTAAAATAAACCACAGATCCATTAACACATTTTAAATATAGCTAAAAGGAACACTAAGGCATAATGAGATGGCAGAGCAGGTTTTTGTTGGAGTTGTGTTCATTATTGCAGTTCTTTGTGATATCAGTTTATTGTTTACAGTGATTAGACATTAAACCACAGACCCATTAACACATTTTAAATATAGCTAAAAGGAACACTAAGGCATAATGAGATGGCAGAGCAGGTTTTTGTTGGAGTTGTGTTCATTATTGCAGTTCTTTGTGATATCAGTTTATTGTTTACAGTGATTAGACATTAACAAGGTTTGTGCGTGTGGATACACTAACATACCTATGGGTTAACAGTATAAGTTGTAAGAAAAGTCTTCTGTGCAGCTTGATTATATTTTGACACACTATTTTTTTTTTCCTTTTAAGTCAGCAGGAATGGAAACTTCGGTGTCATCCAGAGTCTGCAGTTATCCTATGGGAAACTCTGGGATGAAGGATGTGACAGAGCTCTGCCTGATGAGATGTTTATTACAAGGCAAGACCCAGTGAAGATAGAAACCAGACGTGAGAACTGTGGGCAAAGTAATGAGGAAATTGTCATGAAAAGTGAATCAGAAAAGCATCTGCACACTGAAGCAGAGGAAATGCCATGCAGCTGGCTTAACCATAGCAACACTGCAACATTTTATAGTAATAACGTAACTGATCATCTAAGTGACAGTGGGGAAAGGCAAAAGAATACCCCCCCAACACATAAACAAACACTCATTAGGCAGGATTTGGTTAAAAGTGTTATGAATGTCAAAGGTTTTACAGGTAGAAAAAAAGTAGCACTACAGAAGGTCATCCATACTGGTCAGAATATCCATACTGGTCAGAATCCCTTTACCACATGTGACAAAAGTTTTACACAGAATAATGACATGGAAGTACTTCAGAATGTCCACATTCGACAAAAGGATCATCAGAGTAGCCACACTAGCCTAACAGCCTGTAAATGTACCACATGTGACAAGAGTTTTGCGCACAAAGATAGCATGTTGAAACATCAGATACAATGTGGTCAGAAACCATATAAATGCACCATGTGTGAAAAGAGATTTGCATACAAAAACAGTATGGTGACTCATCAGAGGCTCCACAGTGGGCAGAAGCCATATAAATGCAGTGTGTGTGACAAGAGTTTTGTAGAGAAGAAGTGTTTGACGAGACATCAATATAGCCACAGTGGACAGAAGCCATATAAATGTACAATTTGTGACAAGAGTTTTGTGCTTAAGAATCAACTAGTACACCATCAGAACATGCATACAGGGAAGAAACCATATAAATGCACTATGTGTGACAAGAGTTTTGTACAGAAGATTCATATGGTGACACATCAATATATCCATACTGGGCAGAAGCCATATAAATGCACTTTGTGTGACAAGAGTTTTGTGCATAAGAGTCACCTGGTATACCATCAGAACATGCATACAGGGCAGAAACCATATAAATGTACCACGTGTGACAAGTGTTTTGCATACAAAAACAGTATGGTGATTCATCAAAGGCTCCACAGTGGGCAGAAGCCATGTAAATGCACTGTGTGTGACAAGAGTTTTGTGTGGAAGAGTCAACTGGTAGTTCATCAAAAGATGCACTCTGAACCAAAACCATATAAATGTATG